>NC_067485.1:54602447-54902447 GCF_947179515.1 Apodemus sylvaticus | reverse complement strand
AAATTAACAGACTGGATACATAAACAGGATCCAGCATTTTGCTGCGCACAGGAAACATACCTTAGTGACAAAGACAGAAACTACCTCAAAGTAAAAGGCTGTAAATTTTAACCCAAGAAAATGGTCCCAAGAAACAAGCTGGAGTAGGCATTTTAATATCGAATAAAATCAACTTTCAATCAAAAGTTATCAAAAAAGATAGGAAAGAGCACTTCATATTCATCAAAGGAAAAATCTACCAAGATGAACTTTCAATTCTGAACATCTATACTTCAAATGCAAAGGCACCCACATTCACAAAAGAAACTTTACTAAATCTCAAAGCACACATTGAACTCACACAATAATAGGGGGAGACTTTAATACCCCACTCTCATCAATAGGCAGATCATGGAAACAGAGACAGAGTGAAACTAACAGAAGTTGTGAACCAAATGGATTTAACAGAAATCTATAGAACGTTTCATCCAAAAACAAAAGAATAAACATTTTTCTCAGAACTTCATGGTACCTTCTCCAAAATTCACCATATAATCAGTCACAAAACAGACCTCAAAGATTCAAGAAGATTGAAATAACCCTATGCATACTATCAGATCACCATGGACTCAGGCTGGTCAACAACAACAACAGCAACAACAACAACCAGAAAGCTCATATAAATTTGAAAGTTGAACAAGTCTCTATTCAATGATAACTTGGGCAAGGAAGAAATAAAGAAATTAAAAACTTTTTACAATTTAATGAAAATGAAGGCACAACATACCCAAAATTATGGGACACAATTAAAGCATTGCTAAGAGGAAAACTCATAACTCTGAATGCCTCTATAAAGAAACTAGAGAGATCCTACACTAGCAGTTTAACAGCACATCTGAAAGCAGTAGAACAAAAAGAAGCAAATACACCCAAGAGTAGATTTCAGGAAATAAACTCAGGGCTGAAATCAACCATGTAGAAACAAAGAGATTATACAAAGAATCAACAAAACCAGGAGTTGGTTATTTGAGAAATTCAACAAGTTAGATAAACCCTTAGCCAGACATTACCAGGGGGCACAGAGACAGTATCCAAATTAACAAAATCAGAAATGAAAAGGGAGAGTTAACAACAGAAACTGAAGAAATTCAAAAAATCAGATCTTACCACAGAAACAAAATTGGAAAATCAAGATGAATGGACAATTTTCTAGACAGGTACCAGGTGCCAAAGTTAAACCATGAGCATATAAACCATCTAAACAATCCCATAACTCCTAAAGAAATAGAATCAGTCATTAAAAGTCTCCCAACCAAGCTGGCGGTGGTGGCGCACGCCTTTAATCACAGCACTTGGGAGGCAGAGGCAGGCAGATTTCTGAGTTCGAGGCCAGCCTGGTCTACAGAGTGAATTCCAGGACAGCCAGGGCTATACAGAGAAACCCTGTCTCAAAAAAAAAAAAAAAAAAAAAAAAGAAGAAGAAGAAAGAAAGAATGAAAGAAAAGAAAAGAAAAGAAGACCTAATACCAATACTTTACAAACTATTCCACAAAATAGAAACAGAAGGAACACTACCCAATTCATTCTATGAAGTCACAGTTACTCTGATACTAAAACCACACAAAGACCCAACAAAGAAAAATAAATTCAGAACAATTTCCCTTATGAATATCAATACAAAAAAACACAATAAAACTCTTGCAAACTGAATACAAGAACACATCAAAATGATCATTCACCATGATCAAGTAGGCTTCAGTAACCTTCCTCTACTCAAAGGATAAACAAGCTGAGAAAGAAATTAGGGAAATAACACCCTTCACAATAGTCACCAATGGTATAAAATAATATAAAATATCTTGATGTAACTCTTATCGAGCAAGTGAAAAATCTGTATGAGAAGAACTTCAAGTCCCTGAAGAAGGAAATCGAAGAAGATCTCAGAAGCAGGATTAATACAATAAAAATAGCCATTTTGCCAAAAGCAATTTACAGATTGAATGCAACCCCCACCAAAATTCCAATTCAATTCTTCATAGAGTTAGAAAGAGCAATTTGTGAATTCATATGGAATAACTGAAAATCCAGAATAGCAATAACTATTCTCAACAATAAAAGAATTTCTGGGGGAATCACTATACCTGACCTCAATCTGTACTACAGAGCACTAGTGATAAAAAACTGCATGGTACTTGTTCAGAGATAGGCAGGTAGATCAATGGAATAGAATTGAAGACCCAGAAACGAACCCACACATCTATGGTCACTTGATCTTTGCCAAAGATGGTAAAACCATGCAGTGGGGGTGGGGGGTAGTCAGCATTTTCAACAAATGGTGCTGGTTAAACTAGAGATCTGCATGTAGAAGAATGCAAATTGATCTGTTCTTCTCTCCTTGTACAAGTCCAAGTGGATCAAGGACCTCCACATAAAACCAGACACACTGAACCTAATAGAAAAGAAAGTGAGGAAGAGCCTCAAACACATGGCCATAGGGGAAATTTTCCTGAATAGAACACCAATGGCTTATACTCTAAGATCAAGAATTTACAAATGGGACCTCAGAAAACTACAAAGCTTCTGTGAGGTAAATGGGCAAAAGGGCAACCCACAGATCGGGAAAAGATCGTTACCAATCCTATATCTGATAGAGAGCTAATATCCAATATATACAAAGAACTCAAGGAGTTATACTCCAGAGATCCAAATAACCTGATTATAAATGGGATACAGAGCTAAAATAAAAAAATAAAAATAAATTTTAAAAAGATAAAAATAAAAATAAAAGAATTCTCAACTGAGGAATACCAAATGGCTGAGAAGCACCTAAAGAAATGTTCAACATTCTTAGTCATCATAGAAATGTGAATCAAAACAACTCTGAGATTTCACCTCACACCAGTCAGAATGGCTAAGATCAAAATCTCAAGTGACAGCAGATTCTGGTGAGAATGTAGAGAAAGAGGAACACTCCTCCATTGCTGATGGGATTTCAATCTAGTACAACAACTCTGGAAATCAGTCTGACGATTCCTCTGAAAATTGGACATAGTTCTACCTGAAGACCCAACTATACCACTCCTGGGCATATACCCAAAAGGTGCTTCAACATACAACAAGGATACAAGGATACATGCACAACTATGTTCATAGCAGCATGATTTATAATAACCAGAAGCTGAAAAAGAACACAGATGTCCTTCAACAAAGTAATGGATACAGAACAGTGGTGTATTTACACAATGGAGTATTACTCAGCTTCTAAAAACAATGATTCATGAAATTGTTAGGCAAATGGATGAAATTAGAAAATATCATCCAGAGTAAGGTAACCCAATATCAAAAGAACACACATGGTATGTACTCACAAGTGGATATTAGCCCAAAAGCTTAGAATACCCAAGATATAATTCACAGACCACAGGAAGCTCAAGAAGAAGACAGACCAAAGTGTGGATGTTTCAGTCCTTCTCAGAAGGGGGAAGAAAATACTCAAGGGAAGAAATATGGAGACAAAATGTGGAGCAGTGACTGAAGGAAATGCCATTCAGAGACTGCTCTGCCTGGGATCCATCCCATATACAGAAACCAAACCCAGACACTATTGCTGATACCAAGAAGTGCTTGCTGACAGGAGCCTGATAGAGCTGTCTCCTGAGAGGCTCTGCCAGAGCCTGACCAATACAGAGGATGCTTGCAGCCAACCACTGGACTGAGCACAGGGACCCCAAAAGAAGAGTTAGGTCAAGGACTGAAGGAGCTGAAGGGATTTGTAGCTCCATAGGAAGAACCCCCAGAGCTCCCAGAGACTAAACCACCAACTAAAGAGGATTCATGGCTCCACCTGCCTATATAACAGAGGATGGCCTCATTTGACACCAATGGGAGGCCCTTGGTCCTGTGAAGGCTAGATGCCCCAGTGTAGGAGAATGCCCGGGAGGTGAGGTGAAAGGGGTGAGTATGTGGGGGAGCACCCTCATAGAAGCAGGGGGAAGGTGATGGGATAGGGGGTTTGCAGAGGGGAAACACTGGAAAGGGGATAACAGTTAAAATGTAAATAAATAAATTATCCAGTAAATAAATAAATATTCAAAGTAAAAAATGAACTCTACACATATCATACCATTTCATCCAGTTAGACTGACAATACCAACTTCTTGATACACTGCATGACTGTATAATTCTACAAACACTTTCTAACAGTTAAATGCCTGTTCCACAACAGAACGCCGCACTGCAAATGTGCAAAATGAGAAACAAATCTAACAGGGTTTGTTAGGTCCAGCATAACAACTGATTTAAAAAGATCAGAGGTAAACTTTTGGGGGTGAAGAACATGTTCTGTATCTAGTGTTGGCTGGTGGCTTGGTGAACATGCACAGCTGTTAAAATTCATCAACCTGAATAATTAAGCATGAAACCACCCATCACTTTGGAACAGCAGCAGCAACAACAACAACAAAAACAACAACAACAACAATAACAACAACAAAACAATCACAAACTATGAGCTTTCTCGCACACATCCTTGGACTAGAAACACAATGTTTAAAGCTACTTTCTTGAAGATGGCAAGACACAAGTAGCCAAAAGTGCAAGAAAGGAAAAAAACCACAGATGGGGGTCTGGCTTGTCCGCAGGGCAGGATGCGATTAAATGGAGTTTAAGAACAGTGTCCTAAACCTCTTCTTCCCTTCCTAATAATTTACTAATGTGTGTACTTGCATGGGCATCCTCCTTTGCACACGTCCTTCTTCACAGGCTAGAATGCACTGTTTTGCTTCACTTTGTGCACATCTTCTTTAATGAGGAAGAATACTGAGCCATCTACTTAGACAACTACTGACCTACACACATATCACAACCGACGGTGTTTAATGTGGAGAAATCACACCTACTCAGTCCTCAAGCTGAAAATGCCTGCTTGAAACGGAAATTGGAGGAGCTGGCGACGGCTCTGCCATTAAGAGTGCTCACTGCTCTTCCAGAGGACCCGAGTTCTGCTCCCAGAACCCACATCTGGTGGCTCACAATCTCTTGTGGCTCACTCCCTCCAGGGGAATCTGAAGGCATCTTTTTCTGACCTCTGTAGACACGTGTACACACACACACACACACACACACACACACACACACACATTTTTAAAAATATTTAAATATTTTTAAAGAAAACAAAATTTGGTCTGGAGAGATTGCTCAGTGATTAAGAGCACTGGCTGTTCTCCCAGAGTACCTTGGTTCAATTCCCAGCACCCAGAAGGCAGTTTACAACAGTCTATAGTCCAATTCTATGGAATCTGATTCCTTTTTTATTCTCTCTAGGCATCAGGCTCACAAGTAGTGCACAGACACACATACATGCACATGAAATAAAATACAACAAAAAAAATGGAAGAGTCTGATTCCCTTAATGAGTCATATTTTTGTATTCAACTTTAATCTACATGCTTCTAAAAGCATGCAAATCAAAATGATGAAAATGCAAAAGAAAGAAAAATTGTTACAAGCAAGCCATATACAGTCAGTTTAGTATAAACCCTCAACATTCACAGACACTGGTTTTACAGCAATAAGGGTATCTGGGAAGCCACAGAGGTATTAAATCTCTTCGGGATACATATCAGCATAGTTAGACAATTTTTTTCTTTAAAAAGAGCAAATAAACCCAATGCAAAACTCTTTTCAAGCCATATAAATGCAGCATAATTATATTTGAACCACAGAACATAGGAAATTTAGAGTTCTCCTTCCCATCATGACTTTAATTCTATCCTTGTGTGTGCTGCATAAAGAATCGTTCACTACTTGATCACATGGCGCTGGGCTCTGTGACAGTCAGCTCAACAAACGTTCATTTTACTATATAGGAGAGGAATATGGGATAAATTGTGGGAAATGTGTTTTCCAGTTAAGTAAATGTTGGGCAAAATTTCTTAGAATTCTGGGCATGACAGACTTCACCCTGGTATCTTCTAAAAGAACATGACATTTAACTCTTTTACAGCATATGCTTATACTCAAGAGATGACCTTTAAATGTTAAGGTTATTTTGATACAACAGGAAATTCAAGACATCAGATTTTCAGCACATTGCAGCTCATGCATGCCAAGCTTTTTATTCTAAAACATTAGGGACTGAAAAATCATGAAGATGTGTCAGTTCATAATCTCCTTTATTTTGTAGAAAAGAAAAAAAACAGGAAAGAAAAAAGAAAGTTCTTATCCCTGTTGAAGATTCCTGGGGGCCTCTGGCAAGTTGGTTGTGTATTTTAAAGTTGATTCTGTATCACAAGAATAAAACAAATCCTCCATTCTGCCTTTTCTACATGAGTTGTCTTTCAGGCCAACCAACATTCACACTACAACTGCCATATCCAACACTTACTGCAAAAATATGAGGCTCACAAAACAGTGTGCCTGAATATACTGTATGCAAAAGTTACTATCCAGTTACTAAAAGGCCTTCTAGGTCCCAGAGCAAAAAAAAAAAAATAATAATAATTTACAAAGAAAAAATTAGATGAGTATCAGACTAATTTTCTAAAAGGTGTACTTAATCATAACAGAAACGCCTGTTGTTTGCTTGTTTGCTTTTGAGAACTTTATATATGAACATTATGTCTACTCCACTCCATCCCCTTCCTTCCTCCAAACTACTCCAAGGTCTCTGCTCTCAAATTCATAATCTCTTCTTTAATCGATATTATTACTTATTATGCACACATGGATGCACAACTTAATGAGTCCCTTTCGCGTTGTTAATGTGTACATGTGCCCAAGGCTGACCACCTAGGATTAGGTATCCTATGTGGGAACTCATCCCTAGAGCATTCTCCCTCTCCCAGCAGCCATTGACCTCCTGAAGCTTTTCTTCTAGTAGTAGCTGAGTCCACGTTGGCACCTTGCCTGGTATTGTCATTATGTTAGTCTTGTTCAGGCAAACATCCTGCTGAGATTTCATGGATTCACTTTCTATGCCATGCCTAGGGGATGTTTCTGGGCACCACCCAGAAACAGGTGTCATGGACCTCTAGCCAGGTAACCAGGACAGTATGATTACGTTTAGTGAAAGAGCGTGGCAGCCAAAGACATTTCAGCTAATCAGGCTATCATCCAAGCAGGTACAAAAAGTCATAACTCATAACAGCTACTGTACCCTCAGTTTCCAGGAGCCATCTTTGATGATTCTACTATAAGACTAGCTCTAAATAATTAAAATATGACCAGAACTTCAGTAACAACCCAGTGGTCAGTATGTGTTGTATATATTACATATCCATATAATATGTATGTGTACTGGCTGGTTTTGTGTATCAACTTGACCCAGGCTGGAGTTATCACAGAGAAAGGAGCTTCAGTTGGGGAAGTGCCTCCATGAGATCCAGTTGTGGGGCATTTTCTCAATTAGTGATCAAGTAGGGAGGGCCCCTTGTGTGGTACATCTCTGGGCTGGTAGACTTGGGTTCTATAAGCGAGCAGGCTGAGCAAGCCAGAGGAAGCAAGCCAGTAAGAAACATCCCTCCATGGCCTCTGCATCAGCTCCTGCTTCCTGACCTGCTTGAGTTCCAGTCCTGACTTCCTTTGTGATCAACAACAATGTGGAAGTGTTAGCAGAATAAACCCTTTCCTCCCCAACTTGCTTTTGGTCATGATGTTTGTGCAGGAATAGAAACTCTGGCTAAAACAGTATGTAAACAGGTAATCATTGATCTAAAATTGCAGAAAAGGTAAAACACTGGAAGAAAAATGTCTGAATAGTAACATTAAGTATCCTATGGTTAAATCATGAAAAAAGGAAAGAAAAGCAAACCTAGTGGTTATTATATAGGTGAGACTGTGAATCAAAAGCTACCAGCAGGGGCGAGGATGATGGCTCAGTTGCTAAGGTGTTTACTGCACAAGCATGAGGACGTGAAGTTAGATCCGCCTGGATTATATAGAAGACAGACATGTTGGTGCATATCTGCAATCCTGTACTTGGGGAGTGAAGACAGATTGATTCCATGAACTTCTTAGCCAAGCAGTCTAGCAAAACCAGTGAGCTCAAAGTCCAGTAAGAGACTTTTGTCTCAGAAAAATAAATTAAAAAAAAAAAACAGAGAGCAAAGATTAAACATTCAATTTAAAAATTAAAACAAAATAAGGGTATCTTAAAAATTTATAGGTATAATAAGAACCACTAGAACAAAACATAAATCATCCTAAATAACAACTAAAGAATAAATACTGTAAACCTAGTAAGGAACCACAGCAAATTCTACAGACTACAACTAATTAAAAAATCTGACATTTACTAAGTGCAAACATTTCAGTCACACTGATAAACATTAGTGAATGGATTAATTTACTTACTAAACTAAACGTTTGTTTAATTCAGCTCACTGAACAAGACCTGCACACATATTGCATACAAAAGACCAATAAAATGTATTAAGAAAATGGCTAGCCTAAGATGTAACAGGTAGACATTTAGGAAAATTGTGGGAATACCTTGACACCATGCAAAGTAAAGAACACCAGATACTTTAAATATGAACCAAGAATAGTAACTTGAATAGTAAAAGCCTCAACCTACAAGAGTTAGAATTTATGCACCAAATAATATAGCGGCTGCCTTAAGAATCAAAACAAAAAGTTACATAAGGTTATATAGAGAAGTCTACACAGCCAACAAAGCTGATTAAACCATTTTCAGTTTCACTTTTAGAGATTAAATGAACAAAATACAGTGAATAAGATGACCTGAGCTACAATAGTTTTGAAGGAAAAAAAAAAACCCTAAAAACTCTATACACTATTGATAGTTATATCTCTATACCAATGGCAGAGTCACAAAAGCTTATCTTTTATTAGGTCATAAAGAAACCATCAAAGGCTGGAGAGATGGCTCAGTAGGCCCATGTTTGAATATTTGGTCAACTTGTGGAATTGTTTGGGAAGGATTAGGATGTGTGTCCTTATTGGAGGAGGTGTGTCACTAAGGGACAAACTTGGAGGTCTCAACAGAATGAAGAGCTATCTCTCTTGGCCTCTTAGCCTGTGGATCAGGGTATAAGATCTCAGATACTGCACTACTGTTGGCCATGCCTCCCTTCCTGGTGCCATGTTGCTCACCATGACCATCATGGACTCTGGAACCATGAGCTCTGATAAATGCTTTCTTTTATAAGTAGTATTGTCCATAGTACTTGTGGTGGTTTGAATATGTTTGACCCAAGGAGCAGCACTATTAGGAGGTGTGGCCTTGTTGGGGTGGGTGTGGCCTTATTGGAGGCAGCGTATCATTGTGGGGGTAGGCAATGAGAGCCACCTCCTAACCACATGAGAGCCAGTCTTCTCCTAACAGCCTTCAGATGAAGATGTAGAACTCTCAGCCCCTCCTGCAACATCCCTGCCTGGACACTGCCACGCTCTCACCCTGATGATAATGGACTGAACCTCCAAACCTGTAAGCTAGCTCCAATTAAATGCTGTCCTTATAAGAGTTGCCTTGGTCATGGTGTCTGTTCACAACAGTAAAACCCTAACTGAGACAGTACCCAAGTAACTGTGACAGTCTTAAAAGTGCTTCTCTTGTAAGAAGGAAGACCTGAGTTTGATCCCTAAAACCCATGTCAAAAGAAAAAAAAGTTGGGTGTGTGGTGGTGTATGCTTATAATTACAATGCTGAAAGACAGACAAATGGATCCATGAGGCTTTCTGTCCAGCTAAGGCTATTCTATATTAAGGTTATTTCCAGGTCAACAAGAGGTCCTGTCTGAGAAAACAACTCCTAAGGACTGAGAACTACTAAGGCTGTCTCTAGGTTTTCATATGCTTTATGCTCACATGGGCACTTGCACATACAACTGTGCATACACATCATATGTACAACAAGAAGGATAAAAATAAGTAATAAGCTAGGCAGTGGTGGCACATGCCTTTAATCCCAGCACTTGGGAGGCAGAGGCAGGCAGATTTCTGAGTTCGAGGCCAGCCTGGTCTACAAAGTGAGGTCCAGGACAGCCAGGGCTACACAGAGAAACCCTGAATTGAAAAAACAAAAAAAGAAAGTAATAAATAAATAAAAGAACTGAAAATTCAGTATAAACAAATCTATTTCACGGATTTAATACCTACTGTACTATTTTACACATCCCAAGGAGACATGTAATATGAGACAATGCATGTGGTTATTGTTACAGCAGCTTCCTGTAGTATTAAAAAGAAAAGTTGATGGAATTTTATAAAACCAGAATTTCATGAAAAGTCACATGATTCAGTAACCAGACTGCTATTCATAAGATGACATCTCTGTCCGTACGGAGAGTGGTTCATGTACTGCATTGCAGTTACTGAGGCTGCACTGAGAGTCTACATGTTTATACAGTTATGTGACTGGAGTTTAAGCCCCAACCACGGATCACTAACACTTACAGCTGCTATTCATTGAAACAAGTCCCTAACTGATGAATTATGTACAATCAGCACAGAAAGGACATGTTGACCATGTCCTCACATTCAATTTATAGCTTAAAGAAGTAATAAATCAAAAAATTCTAGCAATAGCAGCCATATCTGAAATATGATGCAAAAAGTAATATTGTTTGGATTTTTACCAAACTTAAAACACTGTCTTTTAAAATTGCCTTAGTGTATTTTTAAAAACACATGTGGGAAAACAAGAGCATTCACAGAACATTGTGCAAGACAAGCAATTCAGAGACTTCTGATTGATTTCTTTCCTTTACATGTTTTTTCTTTCCTTCCTTCTTCCTTCCTTTTGTTCTCTCTCTCATTTATCTTGTTTTCAATAACTAATTTCTTTTCTTCACTTGACATCCTAATTAAAGCCCCACTCTCTCTTCTCCCAGTCCAGCACTTACAAATCTCTCTCCCCTTTCCCTCTCTCCTTCTATCTTTCTTTTTTTTCTTTCTTTTTTTTTATTTATTGATATATTTTTTATTTACATTTCAAATGATTTCCCCTTTTCTGGGTTCCCACTCCCCGCAAGTCCCATAAGCCCTCTTTCCTTCTATCTTTCAATACCTCATCTAGTTTCCCTCACACCTCTTATCCTCATCACCACCTTTTCTACTATCATTGTCCTTCAGAACTAGGATCACTTCCATTATCACTGTTCTATTTCTTGTGGTCCTTTACATGTCACCCACAATTCAGTTACTAAGTCCTGGCCATCTGCTCTGCCCAGCTCACACCTTCAGCCTAAGCTTTAACTGCCGTGGCCACCTGGATCCACAGGAACTTAATGTCTGAACAATTGCCTCTGAAGTCACCAACATTTGTTAGGCAGTAACCCTGCTGAGTGGCTAACCTATGCTTGGGTATGGGTTAGGTTTCCAATGTATAATTAACACACTGTCTCCCATTGTGAAGTTCAGACTCCCATTTACTCCCCTACCTGTACTTCCTGCATCAGGGAGTAGAACCATCTGATTGCTGTCTTTAACTCCCCCTCTTCATTACAGCTCATACTCAAGTCATCTATTTCTTAACTCTTGAACCTGTTGCTTTTTCCATTCCTCAATACACCATATTTAACAGACTTAGTATCAGCTGCCTTTATTTCTTGAATGATGCACTATAATACTCTGTCTCTATTAAGCTTAGAAACATTCAGTGGCTGTCAATTGACTTTAAAACAAAATCCAAACATAACATGACACACAAAGACCTGATTGCTTGTTTACATGTCAGTGCTGTTGAACACAAATAACAACATTAATAGCAAAGCCACAGAGGTGAGTAGAGACTGGAAGCTGCTGAGTGATTCCCTCCAGATGGTGCGATTTATTAGGAGAAATGTCTCAAGGTCACAATGGGTCTCAAGATGAGGACATTAGCCACAAACAATACAATACAGAGAGATTTAAACATGGTAGAGATTTACAGGGAAGGAGAGGCTTGTTTTTAAAGCCTGAAGAGGAACTTATCATTTTGGCTATGTTGGCTGGCCACCAAGCCCATGGGATCCTTCGATCTCTGCCCTCCCAGCACTGGGGACACAGCTGCACACTGCCTCACTCAGCTTCGTATTACATAGTGTCAGGTGTCAGAACTCAGACCCTCATGCTTGCACAGCAGAGATACACCCACGGAGCCATCTTCCCAGCCCAAGACCATGTTCCAGCCAACTTGAACACAATTATTTGTTAGATCTCCTTGCATTTGGCTACTACTTTTATTCTTCATCTTAGAGAGAGCACATTCCCGACTATTGTGTTATTGTGATTGTATTCGCTTTGTGTCCAATTTTTAGTTCAACAATTGTTCTCTTTATATTTTGTACATGCGTGTGTGTGTGTGTGTGTGTGTGTGTATGTTTCCTTAAGTACCTGGTATGCATATGTGTGTGAAAGACAGGGGTCTTTCCAAAATGTTTAGAGGTCAACCTAAAATGTTATTCTTCAGGATTCCATCTAATTTGCTTTTGGAGACAGGGATTCTCAGTTGCTCAGTCCTTGCTGGCTAGACAGGAGGCATCTGGGATTTTCCTGTCTCAAAGGCTGAGATTTCAAATGTGTCTTCAAATGTGACACCTGGATTTGTATGTGGACTCTGAGGTTGGAATTCAGATACTCATGATTTCATAGTAACCTTATCAACTTTATCAACTTAGCTGCCTCCTAAGCCTTTTCTGTTTTCTTGGCTCTCTTTCCTGTGTACATATGAACATGTTCATGTGTACCTGTGCATGTGGAGGCCAGAGGCCAATTTGGGTGTTATTGCTCTGATACTGACCATGTTTTATTGGGATGAGCTTTTTTAATGGCCTGGATCTCGCCTAGTAGTCTAGGCTGGCTGCCCAGATTGCCCAGATATTCACGTATCTCTGCATCCCCAGCCCTGGAATTACAAGCCAACACAACTGTTCCAAGCTTCTTTAAATTGTGTGTTCTGGAATGAAGTTGGGTCCTCATAGTACACACCCATGTGCCATGGTCGTGCACACAGGGAGGCCAGAGGTGGATGCTGGGTATCTTCCTGTACCATTCTTAACCTTATTTTTTGAGACGAAGTCCTTCACTGAAACTGGAACTCACCCATTGACTAGACTTATTGATCAGTGAGACCCCAGGATTCTCCTATCTTCATATCCCAGTGCTGAGATTAAATGACACGCAACCAACCCCAGCTCTTTAACATGTGTTGGTGATGCAAACACAAATGTTCATCCTTCTACAGTAACACATCATGCACTGGGCCATCTCCCAGCCCCAGTTCTTTCTATTCTCTAACTACCTGATTCTTAAGATAGTCTATGCATTTTTTTTGCAAAACTTTTTTAATTCTGTGGATGCAGAAATATTATTTATCTGAATGCATTTACTAGCCATTGTGATAACTTGCTGATGTAACTCCATAAAACAGACCTATTTGTCTATGGAACATACTTCTACCCAGTTCTGAACATTCCAATAGTAAACTGGTGTACTACTACAATGAGAACTTCAGTCTGCTGCAATCTGACAATCGCTGTATCCACATCCTTTCCATCCAGCATCCCCAGCACTACTGAGGATAACATCAAATGATTTGCCACATGACTCTCCTATCTTCATTTCTCTTGATGGCTTCTAATGCATACATAACTGGGTATCTGAAGGGAATTGTACACTTCTGAGGCCATTCACTTTCCCAATCTTCTCTCTATGAAAAAAGCAATGTTGTCTATGTATTGGAAAGCAAGCATAGGATTTATTTGGAGTGGAGCCTAAAGAGATGTAGAAGCTTCAGTATGTTACTTTCAATTAAATAATTCACAACCTTTGGCAAATGTGTCTCACACTTTCAGATGTGTAACTCTGATAATTTCCTTGCTTGGGAAATCTATTTTATTTTTAGGTTTTACTCTTTGGTAGTTCTTATAGCCCTTACCAAAAGGCAACTCTTTCTTTAAGATCCACATAGAATCGTGTAGATTGACTAATAGACATATTTATCGACATAAGCACCTTAAGTTTTCATTTGTTTTTCTCTAGATTTTAATTAAGAAGGTTATTTAAACCTAGGGTTTATTTTTCATTACCATTTTTGATGTTTCCAAATTTCTAATCTCAAAAAATCAAAATAAGAAAAGAATGAAGCTAGTTTCTCTGACCTTTTCTTCAATGGATTTGACTAAAAAGTTAACAACTACAACATCTATTTAAAATATCAAAAGAAGTCTGGTGGTACATGTTTGGAGCAGTGGACTGGAAATGTCAGAATCATCAAAAATGAGGTGCTTGGCATCCCCTAAGAACAGGCTCTGATCTATGTAAATAAAATCTTGTATATTCTCCAAGATATTAGTTACCACCAAGGGACTTGTGAATCAATCAACCAGTAATGGAGGAAAGGAAGGGACTGCACTATGATTATCACTGACTACCAAGGAGCCATCAGGGTGAGACTAGATAGTAAAGAAAGAATATGTCTAAAATACAGGAAGATTCCCTCAGTACTGTCATAATCTGTGGCTCAAACCAATGGAAAGCAGCAGCAACTCATTCCAGTCAAAACTGCCCTGGTGGTTTGAATGAGAATGGCCTCCATAGGGTTATACATTTGAATGCTTAGTCCCTGCTTGGTGGAACTGTTTGGGAAGGATTAGGAGCTGCGGTCTTGTTGGAAGTGTGTTACTACGGGTCATTCAAAAGTCCATGCTATCTTCAAACAGCTCTCTCTGTCTCTGCCTCATGCTGGTAGGTAGAGATATAAACTCTAAGCCGCTCTCAGTGCTATGCCTGCCTGCTGCCATGCTCCCTGTTAGGATGGTCATGAACTCACTCTCTGAAGCTAAAAGCCTCAAATAAACTTGTTCTACACATTGTTTTGGTCATGGTGTCATAACTGAAGTAATAACCAAGGCCCCAGAACCTCTAGGAATATAAATTTGAGTCACTCAACAGACCAAGAACCAGAGCCTAGTATGTGCTTACTCAGGGTAGCAGGGAAAGGTTATAGTATGAGAAATGGTCATGTGACCATCAACAATAAGGACTGCAACTGTCATGAATATTTTATCCTCATTGTTACAAATGTATTGTAAAGGAGTATGTATTACCTCCCCTCTCCTTTATCCCCTTCATTTTATAACATGAGCTTTGCTAACTTTATATACTTGCATTTAAGTTCTGTTCACTTTACATAAATAGTTATGAAGTTCAATGTTAATGAGAAGAAGAAACAACTGCTACAGAAATCTGAAAAGAATGGACACACTTCCAGTTGTTCATGGGGGCGGGGAATCACACAGGACAAAAGCAACACCTCCTTATTGTATTTATCTACAACTTAAATATGGCTTACACACATACATATTGGTGCCAAACTAACAAGGAATGATGTTGTCATGCTTAAATTTATGTGTTAGTTGCTTGGACTTCAGTTCCCACATATTTGGCAAGTCTTATGCAACGTATTTCTATGAAAGATATTTTCCATGAGATTAACACATAAGGTAGCATGCTGAAAACAGATCACCCCCATCACACATGTGGCTATCAACTGACCTTCTCTGCACAGAAAGAATTCTACCAGCAGAGTGCTAGCCTGAATTTCCAGTCTATAACCCAACCTCTATTAGATTTGAAGCTCACCAAACTTCCACAATTACGAGAACCAACCCCTTATAATCAACTTTTCTCTCATAGACAGGTGGATAGGTAAGTAGATGCATACAGAGGTACAGTATCTGAATGTGCTCTGGGCACACCCACCTGTATACATCATATCACCTCTAGATTTTGTATATTAGATAAATACACACACTATGTAAATTGATGCCACACTTCAGTTAGAACAACAAAGAAAAAGTTTATCTACGTTCAGTACCAATCATTTTTTCCAAATATTTTTTTTTAAAATTCACATTTAAATCTTATCTTTTAAAATACACAATAATTTATTCAAGGATTAAGATCCTTGGTATTTCATTTGTCATGTTATAGGTGATGCAAATATGTTTTCTGAATTTGCCAGAAATAAGAAATATGATACTATAGATGGAAACATAATTGCTCTCTAGAAGGTAGAGAAAATTTTTGATGATTACATATGGTTTCCACATGGTGAAATTGATTATTGGCTTTTGGAAATCCTACGCCTATCCCCAGCACAGGCCCACTTCTTTTTCAAGATAATGTTCTGGCTAGGCAACTCATAATATTCATGTGGCAAATCATGAATATTCACGTAGTAACACAGTGTCCATCATATGTGCACATAAATTCTAAGTGATGTGACAATTTTATGACCATTCAGACATTTCCTGTAACACTCACAGGTAAAATCTCCCTGTCTCCAGAGCCACTTACGCCATACTTTCTGGTTCTACTGCGCATGCACCCACAGCTTTTGTGACATTCACAAGAAGTGCTTGGTTTATTCCAACCAGGAGGTTCACGAGAGGCTGGATGCCACCACACTTCCGGACTAGGACCCGGTTTTCATATTCTTGACAGCATTCTCCCAAGGCCCCAACCACATTCACGAGCACTTCTTCAGGTTGATCAGTTAGAAGTCCCACCAGGGTCTCAATAGCTTTGTATTCTCGAAACCTAAGTTCAAAGAAATGAGGCTGTTAATAGTTCAAAGTTAGCAGGAAAAGTACTTAGAAAAATAAAAGCCACACTAAGTAGATATTTATATTAATTTAGCCATGTACTATATTTTTGGTGTTCATTTGACCCACATAAAAACTTTAATGAGTAGACCCCATTTAACTTTTGTCATCAAATGGCTGATCTAATAAGTAGTAAGGCTAGCACACATACCCAGCCACCTGCAACCTACCTGTGTTCTTGATCATGGCATTAGATAGCCTCTGAGACAGCTATGGTCATATATGAATCTTAACATCTGTGAATCCATAAATGAGTATTAGCAGTGTGCGTGTGTGTGTGTGTGTGTGTGTGTGTGTTTATACATAGCATCACTGTGTTTCAAAATGAGCAGTAAAGCTACTGCAACTCAGATTTTAGAAGTGATCTGCTCTGATCTATGAAAACCACTCATCTCAATCCACCATTCAGACTTAAGGACAGAAACCATGTATTCATCTCAGTAGGGGCAAAAAAGGCCAACATCCTTTCTCAATAAAAATCCTGGAGGATTTAGAACTACAAGGGACACATCTAAACAAATGCAAACAATGTACAGTGACAGCCAAAAGCATGCTAAATGGAGAAAAGCTCAAAAGAGTGCACTAAGATGAGGAATAACACAAGGAAATCCATGTGGTTCTAAAGAGGAAGTTAAGAGGAGATGAAATTAACTAGACCCAAATCTGATGACTGGCTAGGTCATAGACACCAAGTAAGAACCAATGACTATTATTCTGCTAAACGGACATGGTATTAAACTGTACTCTTAAGTCCTAATCTTTATACCCATAGATCAGTGCATCTCTCAAACTCATCAAAAACATTTCTTTTGCAATAAATGTTGATTAATACAAACACCCACCACAAGTCAGTGAGCATAGAACAAGTTACTGTGGAGTACTCAGGTCTAAATTCACTCCCCTTCAAGTATCAGATATCATCATGAGAGGCCAACAATTCCAAAAGAGACAGGAGTGGATGAGTACTGTGAAACAGTGTTTACTAGACTTAATATGTGAGTTGTATACACAACCTCACATGGCCTGTAACTTCATGCACAAGACTTGGATACAAGAAAACCAGTCATTATGGACAGGGGAGGAGGTTATGAAGTCCCAACCCAATATGAGGAGCTACTGGCAATTGATGTTTACTGGGAGAGGAAGAATCAGTTTTCTTCATGGTTGTAGTTCTAAAAGGCTATGCATATTCAGTAACTGGTCTTGTACTCATGCACAAATAGGCACCACTAAATGGATTCAGTTTGTTTTATAAAATAAAAAGACTACATGAGTTGGGAGGATAAAGAGGATAAAGAAGGAATTGGAGAGGTAAAGAAAAGGGGTAGGTTACTCCATCTAAACATGTTACATACATGTATAAATATTAAATAACACATTTTAATTGCTCTTCTCAGACTACTTCATTATTAATCCCTAGTACGTTTTAGAATCTATCTTCAAGTAATTTTACTTTGATGTTTTTCAATATATATTTAAATCAAATGAAGCATATGTAAAAACCTATACATGAGACTTTGTTTTTATATATAACATTTTTCTTATTTCTAATAAATTTCATCAGTGTTTATGTATTAAGATATAGATGTATTTTATTGCTGTCATTAATAGAGTTTGCATTAATGGAGGTTATATTTAATCTATTACTAATTCCGTCAAATACTCTTAAGCAAGCCTATTTTCTGTTAGGATAAGCAAATCTCTAAAAGAAAATACCAAACAGAAAAAAAGCTTTCTCAAAATATTCATGAAAAGTGTTAATTCTAAAATAACCCAGAGAAAGGCTTAAACATCAAAATGAATAAAATTATAAGTATTCTGTAATTTGTTTAAAAAACAAATGTAGAACTATAAGGGCCGACAATGCTTAGTGGTAGACTGCTTGCTTTTCAAGCACAAGGCCTTGGGTTTGATACCAACACCCAAACCTTTACAAATACATTAAAGTAAAATTAAGTGAAATCATAACTTTTTAAAGAGTGGTTAGTTAAGAGAAGTTAGTTATGAGTCATTAGTAGCCATTCAGCTGACTCACTTATCTTTTAAAAATGGAAACTAAGGGAGGAAAGATGGCTCAGCAGTTAGTTAAAAATGCTTGCTGTGCAATCATCAGACCAGAGTTTGGATGCCAAAACACACAGACAAGTTGGGTGAGTGGTGTCCATCAACAGCCATAGCTCCAAGTAGGGATTGCTGGCTTCCAGTCAAGGTTTAAAAAAAAGTCCACTCAGGCTCAGGGAGAGGGAAGGGTGACAGATGAAATGCCCACCTCCCTCTTCTGGTCTCAGAGCCACATACTTGCATACACATCTGCACATAGACTTGCACACACATCTGGATACACTTGCACACATCTGCACACATACTCACATATGCTTACACACACATCTGTATACACACCACCACCAACACATGCATACGCACACAAATAATTAAAAAAAAAAACTATCTCAGGGCAGATTATTCTTTCAAAAGGAAAAGGGAGAAGTGGATCTGAGGGAGAGGGGAGGGGGATTAGGAAGAGTAAAGGAAGGGAAAACCATGGGTAGGATGTATTGTATGAGAGAAGAATAAATTAAAGTAATATCTAAGGAAGAATGTGTAGGCTACTTCTATTCACAAAGACTTCATTACTTTGATAGAGAACATAAGATTTTTAAATGTATGTATCTTCTCACATGTGGAGTGGCCTAGTCAAACAGAAAAATCATGTCAACCCATGTTAAACATAAAATGTCTGCGTCGTAGGATGGGGAGAGGCCTCTTTTCCTAATAATCTTTCCATCTACCTTTTAATCCACATTATGATGCACATTATTGATTATAGTCAACCCCTCATAAACACCACTTGATTATATTTTATTATAAAGTACTATGAAATATCAAATGCCTTACTTACTTAATCACATTCTCTTTGCTGATAGAGCATTTCCAGATTGCCCCAGTAACAGCAGCTAATCGCTCTTTATTGTCTGTATTGTTGAGTAGACTGGCCAGGGGTTTAAGTCCTCCATGCAGTCTAACCAGGTCTCGGGTCTCCTCATCTTCAGCACACTGCACAAAAAGTCAAACAAAAGACTGTCAGAGGTCAAGGCATCAAGCATTCAGTGCTGGCCAATGAGGCTCATTTATTAGAATTCTCCAATGCAAGTTGCTTCTGTTATATAAGAGCCTGCATCAGAGTTGCAGAGAACCCCGTGGGATTTCCAAGATCTTGTGTCATAGATTGCCAGTTGGAGCCTGCTTCTTTGCTTCTCCTGCAGAAGGGTAGCCAGGGCCTTTGTACATTGGGCTACTGGAGGGAGAGAAGCTTAGCTGAGTGAGTGGATGCAGGCAGGATCTTGGTCAGTGGGGAGTGCTCAGGCAAAGAACACATATGCTTGGGAACAGCTTCAGAGAATTGGCTCAGTTTAATGGGATAGGGGTGGGGTAGAGAAAGAGGTATTTATGCCCCTGAGAAGGTAGCCAGGGTCTCTGGGACAAGACTTGTGTATAGTTGGCCAAGACAGGGGTTCTGCAAACTCATGGGCTATGTGGTGGGGCATATGACGCCAAACAAGGAGTGAGGCTTGATAATTATCAGGGTAACAAATTCTTACTAGGGTTGATGGTGAGGCAGCTAACTTTATAGCACTGTGTGTGTGTGTGTGTGTGTGTGTGTGTGTGTGTGTGTGTGTGCAAATCAGGACTATCTATCCCTAGTATATCTTTATCTATACTCTCTCAAAATCCAAAAATTGAAGATCTAACTCCTAGTGCCTTGGATTTTAGACAAGGTAAAGGTGAGATGCGGTTGGGATGAGCACCTAAACAATGGCTGCCCTTTGCCTGAGAGAGGCTAGAGCACAGACATACATAGACATAGCATGGAGACACAGGGAAAAGGCAGTTAACTACAAGCCAAGGACAGAGGTCTCTAAAGAAACCACCCTGCATAAACTTTAATCATCCACTTCCAGATTCCAGAAAACAAAATCCTTTTGAAGCCACTCAGTTTACAGTTATCCACAGAAGCCTTAGAAAGTGAAAATAATCCCTAGCATCTCTGACATGGTTTGGAGTCCACTCTTACTGTGCTCACTTTAAGAGTATTTCTCAAGTAGTCTTCTCTGGTCAGAAAAATGCTTATGTGGCCACAACCAGCCAGACGTTTATTTTTAAGGCCACCCTCATCCCTGACAATTCTAATCTGTGCTATGGTATACTAGGGAACAATCCACACAAAGTTAGTGGAGATTGAAATAAGTAAACTCATAATGAAAATGCATATATACACATTCACACACCCTAGGAGCACACATGCACATAATTGTGTGCATAAACCCATACATAGAGAACATTCATTCATCTGATCTTGGTAGAAGAAAAATTTCCCAAGATCACTGTCTTCAAACAGAATTGGCATAAAACAACATGGGTTCATCATATATTAATGAGCTATTTTACCAATGTGTAAAGGGCCTGGCTACCCCTAGGGGAAGATACAGGTCTTAAAGAATGCAAATGATCAGACTACTTGATACACTGGCACACGTGTGAATAAATCTGTCATCATCACGGTATAGCAGTTCTCACCCTTTAGGTCTTGAAGACCTCAGGGGTACTTGCTAAAACTGTAGATACCCAAGTGCCAAGGTGAAGATTTGACTCTGAAATCCATGCTGTGCCCTCTACTGTATGCTTTTCATTCTTATGGCACTATCTTGAGAGAAGTCTGGGGATCCTTCAGAAGCTGGAGAGTAGCCGGGAGAAGTGGGTCACTGATAGGGTGTTTGGGAAGTGTGTTATTCCTGCTAACCCACGCTCTTCCTCCCCTTCCTTGTCTACACTGATGAGAACAACCTCTCCCACTTTGCCCTGCACTGTGAACTGGGCTGCTCTACAATCTCTACTTCGCCATCATGGTCTGTAACGATGAGCCCAAATCCATCTTTCCTCTCCCTTTTCTGCCAGGTATTTGAGGCACAATATAAGAGGTAGCCCAGCTCCCCGAGGAGAGGAAGGGCCTGAGTGTTTAGAAGCACTGCCTTTCACTACAGGAGCAGGCTGCTGCGCTGGAGGGAGCCAGCCCCACCTGGTAGATGGCCATGGCACAATGCTCCTGGAGCTGCTCATTCTCGCTATTCAGGTTCTTCACGAGGTTCTCTATGATCCTCTCTGCCTTGATGGCAGCTCGGTAGTTTTCCTAGAAAAATAAAAGCACAAAGATTTCTGAATGTATAATGTGACTATAACCATGTACATTTATGAATGACCACACTGAACAAACCACTCAGACAACGGAGTCCAAGCATTCCATATCTGTCCAATGATAGAAACACCATCCAACATTGGAAACTACTTTTCACAAGTTCCGATTCAGTTGACCATCCAACATTGGAAACCACATTTCACAAGTTCCGATTCAGTTGGTGGATTATTAATTTGATTTTCATTCTTTCTTTTAAAAAAGGACATTTGGGGTAAAAGATTCTTTAACTTTCATGGCAAACTTGAAGACTATTTTGTCAACTAAAGAAAGACAAAGTGGACTGACAGGAGGGTCCAGTGCTTAGCACACACGCATGAGCACAGAGCTCCAATTACCAGTGCCCAATTAAAAACAAGGCACACACACAAAACAAAAGGCACAAAGGCCTAATCTATAATCTCAGCTCTTGGGAGACAGGAACAGGAGAGTCCCTAGGCAAGCTAGCTGGCTAGACAAGTCAAAGTAGCAAGCTTCAGGTTCAGCAAGAAACTGCCTCGGAAAACAAAGAGGAGAGCAATTCAGGAAGACATTCAGCATCAGACTCTGGCTTCACTGTGCACACACATGCATGTGCCCACACACATGTGAACATACATGTACACATTCATAACCATGTGCACATACCAAACAACCATGGATGGAAGGAAAAAAAAAGGAGGGAAGGGAGGACAAACAAGACCCGGAATGGCTTAGGCACCTCTGATGCACATTCTTGCAATGTCCCCACCACTGGAATGAGCATGTTTTCATGCGAAGTCTTCAATAGCCGAGCCAACAAGGGGATGCCCCCAGCCTTGCGAATGGCTTCCTTGTTCGAGTGACTCTTACTGCAGCTCCAGAGTGCCAAGGCCCCGCATCGAGCCACTTCTACATCCCTGGTTTCATACAGGCTTGGCTGAGTTGGCTCTGTTGAATTCTGTCCACAGTCCAATAGAGCAACCTAGGAAAATAGATGTATATAATATAGATGGCCTCCATTTTAATATTTTTATTATTTGAGGCTGTTTACATGTGTGTTATATGTGTGTGCATGTGTGTACCTGCCTGGACAATATGCATATCAAGACACATGTGTGCAGGTCAATGGACAGTTTGCAGGAACCAGTTATTTTCTTCCATGATGTGTACTGAAGATTGGACTCAGGGTGTCAGGCTTGGCAGCAAGTACCTTGACCCACACCAAGCCATCCCACCAGCCCAAACATAGAAGTCTTTAAAACAAATGTGAATCCATTCTCCATAATTAACTCATTCTACCATAATTAACTCTGTCAAAAGTAAAACTCATGCTACCATAACAAACTCCATCACAAGTAAACCTATTTTAAATAGTATGTTTAAAGTATAGACAATGAGAACAGAGAAACAAAACATTTATCCCATACCATTTTCCTCTGGGTCTTTCTTCCTTTGAGAAAATACTTACCAAGATAGTAATTTTAGTACTAGAATTTATAGTACTATTTGAAAATCAGGCATAATGGTACATGCCTATAATCTCAACACTCAAGAGTCAGGGGCAGGATTGAGAATTAATCTGGGCTAATAAGTTTCCATCTAGCATAGACTATAGGGCAAAACCTCTTTACAAGCAACAATACCATACTATCACCACCACCACCACCACCACTAATATAACCCACATTATCACTGCCGGTATTTCAGAAACCCAAGCTCTCCAAAGCCAGTAAAGTTTTGCACGTTCAATGCCTTATGCCTCTCAAAACCATGGACAAGGGGGCACAGCTATGCACACATGATAGCAAAACCCATTAAACTAAATCGCCAGTGTGTTCCTTTTTTTTTCGTTTTAATGATCAAATCACTGAAGACATTAAAGAAAAGCAATTTACTAAAGGTACATAGCAGTAGGTCAGGATGCCCTGTGGAGGAACTAAAGCCGGGCTTAGCCTGAGAAAGTTATCTGTCATTCTTTGGGCTCTCAATCTTTATCTTGGGATGTAGTGATCACTATTATATCTACTCTTTCTTCTTTCTCATTAGCCAAACCCTGTGATTATTCACACATAGTCACAAACACTCATGCCAAATTTAGGAGGAAATACCCACACCTAAACCTGACCCTCAATCTCAATCCCAAATTCTTAATTTAGCTATGGCTCAAAGAACAATGGGAGTACAGGGTGGAAAGACAATGAATATTGTCTGTGAACTCCTAGACAGATCACATGCAGAAAGAGAATCCTAAGATGGCGGGGCTGCCCACAGGGCAGATGACCCTACCAAATCTCCCTGCAAGATATTCTCTATCCCTCTAAAAGTCAAACTTCAAACTTCCTAAGTCCCCCTAACTCTTTGGATGCAGCTGTGTGGTGAGCAGCACACCCTCTGTCTTCATCTCTGAACTCCAGACATCTTACCCTGGAGTCAGCCACATTAAACCAGCAGAAACTTTGAAACGTTCCCTGACAGTCTTTGCCTCATCTTCCTGAAATGCCTGTCCTGGTGTGTTTCTCTCCCAAACACCTTCTGTAAGCCATAAAGCAGCATCTCCCTCCAACCTTGCCCGACGTTCCCCTTCTAGAAGAACCGCCTACCCCACCCTCCTTTATTTCTCTACCATTCCCGGGACTGGATGCCTAATATGATGAGCACAGTACTTTAGAGAGCTGTGTTCTTCCTGTCTGACACCACTACTCAATTGTAGCATCCTCATGGTAGAGATGTATATTTTTTCTGTCTGTTCCCTGCACACACTACCACATTCTCAAGCCAAGACCTCAAAGCAAGAATCCAATACTGACCATTCCTATTCCTAATTTGCCTACTATTTCAAATCACAATAAAATGAGTGTGTTATTAGGTTAGTGCAACTGAATAAATACTAGGTTCACAAATGTGATATGAGACTCAAAGACCCCATTTTGCACTTATTTTTTTTATTCTTATAATTTATGGGAGTTATTTTCATGAACAGCTATACCAGTCTATCTCATAATTTAATACTTACAGTATTATTAAATTTCTTTCAAGATTTAAATGCCTTTATGTTTGATGCGTGGTGTATATGGTGTGTATGTGTGTGTGTGTGTGTGTGTGTGTGTGTGTGTGTGTTCATCTGAAACTGCAGGCATTGGTGTGATATGATGCACTTTTGGAGGTCAGAGGATAATCTCTTGTCAGTTCTCACTTCAGTCTTTTCAAGGCAGGGTTTCTTGTGTCCTGATGTGTGGACCAGCTAACTGGTCTGAAAGTTTCTGGAGATTTTCCTCTCTTCATATCTGATCTCACCATATGAGTGCCAGGATGACAGATGCACATGATCTCGTCTAGCTTAACACGGGTGCTAAGATCAGCACTAAATTTACTTTTTAAAGTTTTAATTATAATTCATTTCTTCTGCCTGCCCATCTCTCTTTCTTCCTCTTCCATTCTCTCCCTCTGTGTGTGTGTGCACTTACATATGTGTGTGGGGGTGCTTATGTGCAGGTCAGAAGACAACATGTGGGAGTCGGTGTGTTCCAGGTGTGTTCCAGGGTTAAACCCAGGTTGCCAGGCTGCTGTCAAGCACCCCAACCCACTAAGTGATCACCTTGTCCCCAGCACTTACTTTCCTAAGGTCTTGGATGAAGGGACAAGATTTTGAACACATGTTTTTTCTTTTGATAGTAGTTACTGAAATAATCATTTTTCCTGATGACTAAGGTAAGTCTTATAAATAGAAGACAAGTTGAAAAATGTAAGAGGAATTTCATGTTTTTCTTCACTTTTACAGCTTTCCCCTGAAAACTTAGCAGTTACTCCAAGATACCTCTGTGACCAACTCCTTGCATATATTCCTAGTGTACATTTTCAATTGTGTATATAGACTTCTATGTGTGGGCAGTTACTTAAATTTTTATATCATAAATATCAATAATTTGATACTGTTAAGATTTTATATACTATTAAACAATATATATTCCCCTTTTGCTATCAATCTTCTAAAAACACAATACTGCTGCTGAATATAGACACTTTTCAGAGGCACACAACAAACATTAACTGGGTGAAAACCATCCATACCCAGGCTGCTTTCTGCTCTGTTTTCTAACTGACAATACAGTGCCCATGGAAGAAAGTCCTAATGTGAGTCAGCACATCAGAGGCTGGGCCTCCTGAGACCACCTCCTACTGTATCCTTTCTCCTTCTCCTCCCCTGCCCTCTGCCCACTCTTATCCTCACCACACTTCTACCTCCACAGAGTCTCTCCATCAACCCAGGAACTAAGTCCATGCCCTCTCCAGAGTGGGCATCATTCTATCACTGAGTACAAGGATGCCTTGGTATTAGCACCTTCTGTTTCCTCTGATCTTGCAGTGGATTCCAGCCAGTACCATAGATGACACTATCCTTTAAATTCTCTATTACTTGAAAATTGAGCTGTTGGCTGGGAAATGTAGTTCACAGGGGACTTGGCAGACCTGAGGCTTTCAGTAGCCTATGGAGGGGACCCGACCTGAGAGTCCTAGCAGAGGAAATATAGGGGAGGGGAGACTTCCAGTGGAGAGAGGGGCACGTCAACCCACTCATAAAGCATTTGACCCAAAATTTGTTCTTCCTACAAGATGTGCAGGAACAAAGATGGAGAGGATGGTCAACCAATGACTAGCCCAACTTTTAGACCCATCCCGTGGGAGAGAGCCAACCCTGACACTGTCAATGATAGTCTGATATGCTTGAAGACAGGAGCCTAGCATAACTGTCCTTTGAGAGGCTTCATCCAACAACTAATGATAATAGATGAAACGACCCATAGGCAAACATTAGGCAGAGCTCAGGGAGTCTTATGGAAGAGTGTGAGGAGAAATTGAGGGAGCCACAGGGGTCAAGGACTCCATAAGATGGCCTACAAAGTCAACCTACAAAGACCTATAAAGCCAAGAAACAGAACCACTAAACAAAGAGCACACATGAGCTGGACCTAGGCTCCCGACACATATGTAGTAGATGTGCAGCATGTGGGTCCCCTAACACATGGAGTGGAGGCTGACCCTGACTCTGTTGCCTCCATTAGGATCCCTTTCCCCCCAGCTGGGCTCCCTGATCTGGCTTCAGTAGGAGAGGATGCACCTTGTCCTGCTGCAGCTTCATGTGCTAGAAAGGGTTGGTACCCATGGGGGGCTGTCACTTCTTAGAGAAGGGAGGAGGGATGGGGTGTGTGAAAGTGGGCTGGGAGGAGGGGAAGGGGGGAGCTGTGATCAGATGTTAAAATAAATCAATAAATAAATAGATTGATTGATTAAGGGGAAAAAAAGAAAAGAAATTGAGGTTTCAACATTATTTTATGGCCTTTGCTAATACAAATACATTTACATCATTCTTAAAGACATGTTATGAAACAAAACAAAAGATTCTCAAGCCACACATCCTGATGACTAAACGCACACAGCATCAGAAAAGACCAGAAGGAAGGGCTATATAAGTGTCTGCTGGGATCTGAAGACGGTAATGGTGGTACTCACCAGCTTAGTAATGCCTCCGTGATGCCTCACTGCCCGCCGAGCTCTCTTGAACTTGGCAACATTTGCTATCGTCTCAGCTGCCAAACACTTAAGACTCTTGTGTGGAGAATCAAGTATATTAACCATAATTGGTAGGCCCCCAAGGTCAACAATATTACGTCTGATTTGAGGATTATGACTGATTTCCTTCAGAATTTTTAATGAACCAATCTAGGGTGGGGGGAGAGAAGTGACAGATGATTGAGAGTTTAATATATATCCAGTGCTATGCTTTTTTAAAAATCTAATTCTACCTAAGAGCCGTCCCCAATTAAGGTTTTTAAGAAATAGTTTCCATCCCTGAAGATTACACACAGCCTTTATACTTTTTCCTTCTTATATATACAAGCACCTCTCATTCCAAAGGCACATGCAGCTAGGAGGGAGAGAAAGCAGATAAATGAGGGAAAAATGAAGTGCAGCTCCTGGATCATCAGCAGTGAGAGTGAATGACAATGAGGCAGACAGATAGAGTATACACCCAGAGCTTCCAAGAGAGCTGTGGGTGGACAGGACTTCTCGCCACTGTGACAAAGTTCTTACCTTGCATTTCACTTCGTCTGTATCAAGCAGATTTATTAAGACCTCAAGACCTCCAACATCTCTAATTGCTAGCTGACAGGTCTCTTGAGCTAGGTTGAAATCCCTCATGGAACACAAGGCTATCACCGTTGCTGTCTGATTTCCCCCCTAGGAAGAAAACACAATATAAAGGTTAAATAGAAAGGTTAAATAAAGACACATTCACATACTCTGCAAGCTAGGAAATGAGTCTCCCCACACATGGCACATAAAAATTTTAAAGTTCTCTGAGAGGGTTATAATTTGTTAAATGAATTATGGTGAGTGAAAGCATGGAAAAGCTGTAGTGAGCATCATAAAATGTTATTCCAATTAAGCGCCAACATTTACAGTGGGCTTCCTTTAAACACCTACAACAATGGATGATGTTAAAGTGTTAAGTAGAGTCCAGAGGCACTCCTTAAGAGAGTAACTGAAGGACGGAAGTTGCATGTTGAAGTGGTAAATGGTCCCCTAGTTCTTGATTAGTTGCACTGGGCAATGTGATCTACATCTGAAAATTGTTCTTACTAAGATGGTGCGTTTGGTCTTTGCTGAGTTTGCTGACATATAATTCTTAAATCTTTGGTCTCTTCAACGTGATAAATGTCTTTTATGTGCTAATGGTTTGGCTGATTTCCTCTGTTTGGGGTCAGGAGTCTGGCTGTCCTCAAGAGGATAAAGGAAACCATCAGGGTTGGAAATTGCAGCTTTACCAGTTAGCCTTGGGAAGGAGAGCAGTCCTGGAGGTTAAGTTGGTCACTAGTGGCCAAAAATTCATCCGTCTCCAAATGAAGTCTCCAACAAACAAACAAACAAACAAACAAAAAGAAGATCATGGTGTTCTTGGGGAGGAAGGAGTATGCCCAGAAAGAGCTGGGAAGTCTCAGCCTGATATAAGTCTCTTTCTTTGAAAAAACCTGTGTGCTGATTAGTGTTTATGAAGTTTGTACAAGGTAGGGTCACCTGAGAAGCAGAAACCTTAATTGAGAAAATGCCTCCGTCAGAGTGGCCTATAGGCATGCCTGTGGTGTGTTTTCTTGATTCATGATTGATGGTTGGTGCGAAAGGGCCCAGCCCACTCATCCCTTTGGTGCCTCTCTTGGGCAAGTGGTCCTGGGTTGTGTAAGGAGTCAGAGTGAGCAAGGCATTAAGAAGAAGCCAGTAAGCAGCACTCCTCTATGGTTTCTGCTTTAGTTCCTGCCTTGAGTTCCTGCCTTGACTTCCCATCATGGTAGACTGTAAACTATAAATCCTTTCCTCCCTGAGATGCTTTTGGTCATGGTATTTACTACAGTAATAGAAAACAAACTACAACAATCAGGGAGCATGCTTTCTGGAGGCCTGTGAGCTGTTCTAAAAGGTTCAACAAACTTGATCAGAGTGTTGTGAGAATCCTGTTTATAACCAGAGAGAAGCAGGGAGGCACAGCTGGCCTTATCATGAGCATCAGGAACTTGAGGCCATCTTGGAGAGCCTTTCCACTGGAGCCACTCAAAGTTGCAGAAGAGGCAGTTTCCTGTAGGGAGGAAACCCTTGCCCTCTCTGAAGTCACAAAAGTCTTCTATATTGACTTTCAGGGTATAGTAGAGGAAAAACTTGTTTTTCCTTCACATACATACATGAAAAAGTCTGATAGAGAAACTGGGGTGAGGGAAACCTCATGGACAATAGCAGAACAGTAGGTACAGAAAGAATTATGTTCTGTACCTACTGTAGGGAAAAGAATTTAATTCTATAAGACCTGGTAATGTATCACAAGAAGGAAATAGAAGCATCATGGCTGTGAGTAACTCAGTGGCCCAACAGAGACAGTCACTGAGACTTGTCACACTCTCAGTTTTAATATAACATTTAATGTTATATTAAAAATAGAACGTCTGAGGTATGAATGAGGTAAGGAGGACCTTGCCTCCATGAAGGGGTTAATGGCATTGCAGAGTGGGCTAGTTAGCATGGATATGGCCTCTCTCTCAATGGGTGTCCTTTGACCAAAGGACACAGCAAAAAAAGCCATTACCAGATGCCAATACCTGGTGCTGGATGATGTCTTAGCTTCTAAAATGGTGAGAGATACATGTCTTTTCTTTAATAAGTCCCAATATTGTGTCAAGGTATCATAAAGCAGACTGACAGATGTAGATATCTAAATATAAGTGTTGTATATTTACATTTAAAAGCAAATTTATGAAGCATTTATATTTTCTCCTTGTTCATATTTTAACATATGAATATAAAAACTAGCAATCAAAGATACACTTTTATATGTAATGGATCATACATAAAGGCTACACAGAATAGAAACAGCAAACTGTAAGCTTCCTTTTCCTATCACACACATGTAATGCACAATTCCTTGCTGTGAAATTACAACTTATTACTTTTAAGACAAGATACCAAGAGGGAATCGTGTAATGGTGTACATCAAAAGGCAAAGAGGAAAAGATTTAGATTTTTGCTTTCTTATTCGTTCTAAGAAAATGCCCTGTGCTTCTTAAAGACTGACAGGCAGTGATGTCACTGCTGCTGGCCATTTTTCTTCCCTTGGGGTAATCTAGACCATCCATGTATAAAGTTCACCACCTACATGGAAAGTATGTCTTACAGCTTCATGTCTCTTTCTTCTAACTGTCAAAAAAAATGTAGCCACCATTTACCCACAGCTGGCTTTAAAGTGCAAAATAATAAATCCTCTTCTCCTTATCATTGGGTTAGGAGCTCCAGTATTTGAGGGCACAATACGCTCGGGTATTACTGGTTTCTACTTTCCTTCTTGAAAACAAAGGCAGAATAAAAGCAGCAACCACCAAGAGTAGTAAGCAAGCCATCCAGTCCAGATAAAGGAAACAAAATGACACACAAAAGGGGGGAGGCATCGGAGGTCCCCGGAGGGCACTGAAGGCTCCAAACCAGCTTCTTCTGTTGGGGAGCTGGAAATTCAAACCAAGAGCTGCAGGTGGAGAGAGGTCTTTGGTGACAGTTTGTACCGCTATGACTACAGGATGGATGTTGATATGAGACAGGAACTGCAGCCTCTGTCACTGCCAGGATGTCTTCAAGAACCCAGACTATACTGTTAGGACACAGTGGTTGCACACAATCCAGATTTTTCTGAAGAACTGCTGTTTTACTTTTCTTTAGTGGAATTTTCGGACTCACATTCTGTGCAGTCTTTGTGCGCTTTGTCCAATTCCCTTACTGTCTCGTTCTAGCTTCTTTTCTACTTTTGAGTTTCAGGTCACACTCACACTCCAATTAGCGGCATACATAGTTTTAAAAGCCATTTATCATAGGAAGTATCCATGAGGTGCGATCATATATATTTCTGAATTATCTATCTCCAGACCACTGTCACAATCAAAGAAAAGATTCAGATTTATTGGTGTGAAGTTAGAGCCTTATAGAAAATTATTCTGTAAATCAGCTTTTTTTCTGAAAATCTGGAAACATATTCATAGGCTTGGGGGATTTTTTTTAGAACAGTTTTATATTAAGAAAAGTTAGTTTTTCCACATTTCAGGATTTCCTTAGACTCTTGTCACTGACCACACTCCCAGAAGGATTATAAATCTTTCAGAACAAATACCAGAAGATGGGAGCAAAAGGAGCCAACATCCAGAGCCACAAATGTTGGCTGTCACCATCCTTCTAAATACCATCTTTGTAAAGGACCTCAAGTGCCTACTCCGAGTTGACCAGATCCCGTGAACATCTGGCCCAGCAGAAGTTACACAGCTCTCTCTCCTCACAATTAAACCTGCCGCAAACAATTAGTCGCCGATATGTATTTTCACATTTTATCACACACTTTTGCATCTGCGGAGTTTTAAAAGCTGGAGAAAACATAGTAAAACATATTTTACTAGCTTCTGAAGGGTTTTCAGAAACGTATCCCATAAACTTTTCCATTTCTGAAATGAATGCAATTCTTTTGCCCGTTTGTCTCCGGCTCAGCCCCTGCTCAGGCGTCTCCAAGCCTCTGTTTCCTGCAGTTCAAATTTCTTTCTTCAACCAGAAGGTGTCTGTCCACTGTCACAATCAGGTTACAACATGCAGAACTGACGTTAACTACCATTCTCTTGTGCAATTTCTTAACCTCTCTTTGTTTTTTTTTTTAAATATAATTTTATTATAAATACTATTCTGTTGTTTTTTTTTTATTTCTGATGGAGAGGATTGACAGGGTCCCTCTTATACTAAACATACCATAACTACAATTTCCGCCCATGTTTCAGTGGGACTGATAGATGTTACATCCTGGTCGTGAGAACTGCCAAGCAAGTCATAGTGGGTTTTCCCAGGTATTAGATAAATAAAAAAGAATTGCTTTTATTCCTTTATGGTGAGCAAGTTGTTGTTGGTCTACAGTAAAGACTTGGTTGAGTTGATACTTTCTATAACATTTTTGTGCATGTATGGATGCTCACATGCGGGTAGATACAAATGCATGTGCATGCATGTGGAGGTGTGTCTCCCTCAGTCTCCCTTCATCTTACATATATTGAATCAAAGTTTCATACCTGCTTGTGTCGGTTCACATACTCTGGCTTTCCAGCTTGCTCTGACTCCACCTCCCAGATACTGGGACTTTAGACAGGTCTCCAAATTTGTCTGGCCTATCAATCCTGACTCCTGGCTTCATGCATGCATAGCAAGTGCTTTCCTTCCGCTGAGACATCATCGCCCAGCTCAACATTTCTTTTTGAATGGCAGAATGCAATAAGGATATTTTTTCTAAACAATAAAATCTTTGAATTAAGGAAATATACTATCTGCAGCACAGTGTAATGCTCCCTCTCACTGTGTATGAAGAAGAAACAGACTTTTGGTGTGCTGAGATAAATAATATTTTCAAGCTTGGTTTTGTAGTCATTGATTGGCGTGCTCACGATTTGTCCAGCCTGATGACAAGCACTAAATTCCAGGACATGATCTTGGCCTTCCTGAGATACCGGAGGTTAATGTAAGAGAAAGAACTTTGCTTTCTAATCCTCACATAAATGAAAAAAAACCTTTTAAAAGTTTGCAAGTAAAAAAAAAAATCACATTAAAATTAAGCAAACCCAATGTCTACAAATCTTATAGAACTTCTGTACAGTTAGAATGAATGACACTCTGTCTGAAAAGTATCACAAGGAAGAGGCGTAGACAGCACAGATGAACCTAGGCTATTCTTCCATAAAGGAACAAATGAAACCTGGGTAGAAGGTAGGAGCTTTCCCTGGTAGCAGAGGAGCAGACATGGTATGTATGCAGATGTGGAAGACGGCCGGCCTCGTTAAGAGCTCTTACAGTCAATGTGGACTAGTCCTGAGTGACAGTGTGGGACATGATGATCCAAGAACCCAAGTGGCCTAGAACAGCTCCTGTCCAGGGGCCAAACTGAAAGTTTTATTCCTTAATAATTTGAGACATGGTCTTCCCCTGTAGCCCAGGACTTCGCCTCACTGGACAAGGATAGCCTTCAACTCCTGGTCCCCATGCATCTACTATATGGTGGCTATATAGCTAAATGGTGTGTGCTAACCAGACCTGAATGGGTTTTATAATCTTTATTTCAAGATTGGCCAGCAGACGCCAATGACATTTCTAAAAGATCACTGCAGCTGGGGGAGTTCCCAGATGGGAGAGTTAAATGTGATCCTGAAGAAATAAATATCTGGCTTACTGAAAAGTTCCAAAGAAAAGAGGGAGCAGAGAGTGGGTGGCTAAGGTGACCCAGCAGGGGCCTTAGAAATGAGTTTGCTACATTTTCCTTTGTTCAGGAAAGGATACTATAAGATCAAACACTGGGGGGGGGAGGGAGGGGGCAACACATAGGCAGGGTCCTCTATTGTCAGAGAGCATCTATTGTTAGAGAGCCCTCAACCCAGTGAGACAGTGAGGAAAACAGAGGCATGATCCCACCCAGAGGCCTCTCTTGTCCCATCCCCACCACCTGCAATTAAGAAGCCAAGGGATACCTGCTAAAGCAGCAGAATAGCCATCACAGCACATGCAACTGGCTCTAGACAGTCTCAGCATTTTCCCTTTAAACACACCACTAAGAAGTCAAAAAAAGTGAAGCCCTTTCAGTGTCTGCTTGTTAATGGTGACAGAGGGCCCAGTGCCCAGCAGAGCTTGGAGACATCGCCCAGGATCAGAAATAGCAAAAGGTATTCAAGGGACTGACTGGCAAATGACCAAGTGAGTCAAAGCAGTAAAATCCCTTGCTTGGCCTTCTGTTTATTTGCAAATCTATTTTATGCTGATGAGTCAGCACTCATAAACCTAAGACTGGACAGAACCCCAAGGAAAAAGTGTGTGTGTGTGTGTGTGCGTGTGTGTGTCTGTGTGTGTGTGTGTGTGTGTGCATGTGTGTGTGTGTGTGTATGTGTGTGTGTGCATGTGTGTGCGTGTGCGCACGTGTGTGTCTGTGTGTGTGTGTGTGTGTGTGTCTGTGTGTGTGTGTGTGTGTGTGTGTGCATGTGTGTGTGTTTAATGAAAATTAGATTCCAGCTATTTAGTTTGCAGAAGCTTACTAAAATTTTTACTTACAATGGGTAAACAGCAACGCAAGGATTCTACAAGCATTGCTTTAAAATAGCTATGGGACATTTATGGAAATTGACAATTTCCACATTACTAACAATTTGACACGTTACTGACTACATCAAGGAAAACAACTGTAGCAAATGTAACTGCCTTCCTAAAATTTTGTAAGAAAATAAGCTCAGTAATTGCAATATTTACTAGGATAGTTCAGTAAAATAGCTATACAAGGATAATACTGAAAATGAATGATTCTGCACCCATATCCCCAACATAATAAACCAAAATGGGTAATATAAAAATAATCCCCCAGAGGCAGGTGGATTTCTGAGTTCGAGGCCAGCCTGGTTTACAGAGTGAGTTCCAGGACAGCCAGGGCTACACAGAGAAACCCTGTCTCAAAAAAACCAAATACAAAACACCCAAAAAAAAAAAAATCCCCACATTGATATTAACAACAACAAAATATCTATGAATAAATCTCACAAGAAATGTTTCCTTGCATAGGGAGGGGAAAGCTGGGGAACACAGTAAGACACAAAAATGACAATAAATTAGGGGGTGACATCAGGCTTAAATGAGGTGACTCAATGTAATTTGAATTTTAATTCACTCAACAGTAAGTCACAAATTCATGTAAATCAACTAAAATCTTAAACAACTTTTCCTTTAAACCTGACTCCTAATTCACTATAAAGGTGATCTGAAGCCAGTCCTGGTGGCAAATTCCAGTAATCCTTGAACTCTGGAGGCTGAGACAGGAGGGTGATGGGTTTGAGACCAATCTGACCTATATAATGTGATCCCATGGCAAAACAACAACAAAAATATCAGAGATGGAAATACACAAAACTTAGTGTTTAAATATTTGAGACAAGCAAATGCTAAGACAGATCAAAGCTGTGCAGAGCGGAAGTAACCCAACAGCAGCCGAGCGAAGCAGACAACGTCCTCTGAGTGACTGCAGTGGCTACAGTGTTGGCACACTCTGCCACAGGGGGGCAGAGTGGATGAGCCGATAGTGTGTGTGGACAAATAAAGTAGAAAAAGAGTTAGGTAACTTTCCTACCATACACAACAGTGAAATCGAAATACATTAGATCTGGACTTACTTATTAAGAAACCATAAGTTTTTCATAGTTGGCTAGGCATGTTTCTCCAGGTCTGAGAAACTGCCTTGTGCTTTGCTGATGGTGTTCCCTCTGCTTTCGTGACAGTACTCTGTGCAGAGGCAGTGGGATGACCACAAGGAATCAGCATTTTCTGTGTGTGGAAGAGCAGCTGCACATATGAACTCACAGCAGTTGTGACAATACACACAATACCTATGTGAACACAAGTCACATGAAACACCAGCCTGGAGAGGGGACAGTAGCACAAAGCACCTCTTCTAGCTAAGGAGCTGATGGCAACTGAGAGGCGCTGGGAGAAGAGTCCATTTCCTTTAAGAGTATAGGCCATGGTAGGAGGGCCGAACTCCAAGTGAAAGGCCACACACCAAGAATATATGAAGAGAACTTGACGGGTCTAAAGAGTGGAGAAGGACATGAAGTTGGATGAGTAAGTAGGAGCGGCTGGATCTGTAGGGGTTGGTAACAGAAAGGGACATGAAGCTGCTTGGTAAACGGAGGCAGGGGATTGTTCTGTAGGGGCTTGGTAGAAGAGTGAATACGATCAAAATACATCATATGTAATCTCAAAGAGAATAAAATTAGGAAATGAAAGGTTAGCAACAGAATAAAATAAGACAAAATGAAAGTTGAATGCACACACAAATGTCTACCAGAAGCAAAAATATTTCTGTCATCTTTGACTAAACTTGGAAAGCCTTCCTAGCTTCTACTACACAAAACTCATGGGCCACAGAGAACAGACTAGATGCTTATTAATAGTAGATAAGACAGCTTGTGATAAGTTGACAGAAAATGCCAGCAATCGGTATAGTAGCCAAAGGATTACTATAACATCAAGAATAAAACAGCACACAGAACAAAGGGTAAAGGTATGTAGGACAGATGACAGCAATTGGCAACCTTCTTACTGGCCAGCAATGTGCAAGCCCAAAGACAACTGGCTAAAATAAAATAAAATAAAAAACCCAGGCAACTCCTGAGAACTTATAGCAATAGATTTTAATTCCTGATGAAGGACCTCATTGTCCTGGGAATATTTTTAATGACTGTCAGTATCCTGACTCCATCCCAGACCAATTCAGGCAAATCCATGTGATCAGCCCCTAGGCTTCAGGGTTACTGTTTGTTGGTTTTCATTTCAACACCTCTGGGTGATTTAATTCTGCATCAAGAATAGAAAATATTAGTTATACTGTAGAATGCTGATATAGGCTTACTGCAAGGAGCTAACAGATTTTCTTTTTTGTGAACTAAACCTAATTCGTTAATTCACATTAAAAGAAAATTAATTAAGCCTTCTCAAACTTTAGGAGGCACTTCTTCCTTTCTGAAAATAGCTTTATTGACTCTGGGGAGATATCTGTTAGCGAAGTATCTTTTGCACAAGCACAAGGAATAGAACCTGGGAACCCAGAGCCCATAGAAAAAGTGTGGAGCCTATAACTGCTGCAATGGGACGGGGGGAGACAATGAAAATCTTGGAGCTCATTGGCTAGCAAGTCTACTGAAATCGGTGAACTTCTAGGTCAAAGAGAGACCCCATCACAAAACATGAATGTGGGAAAACGAACAACTGTTGACTTCTGGCCCTGCACACATGCACACCTTCACATATACATGTGCACACACCAATATGAACACATCCATGTAAGATGCATACTTACAAGAATAAAACTTTTGGGGGGGTAACTTGATATGCAGACATACCCAATTTGATGATTCATGTGGGTGCCAGGGGAGATCCAAGGGTCCCATCATGAATCTTCATACTTGTGATCTCCCTAGCCCAAGACGCTTGAATTTTTTGAGTGCAGGAGTATTGTACAGATTCCTATTGCGCTTCTTTTTAAGAGAAGGTATCTCAGCTTCTTTTCTGAAGCTGCCATAAGCTACCCTAATTAAAAAAAAAAACTTAAGAAATAAGGGTCCGTTTGCTCTGGTCAAACGGTACACACTACAAGGTGGCAACTCAGAGCAGCTGATCACATCACACCTACAATCAGAAGACAGAGAGAGTGTGTGTGCTCAGCTCACTCTTGCTTTTATCAGGCCAGAGTCCCAGTCTAGAGAATGGAGTCCCCAACAGGGAATCGTCCCCCTTCAGTTCATCTAATCAACATCATCCTCTACAGGCATGCGCAGGGGCTTGTGCCCCCTGTGATCCCAAATCTCATTAATTTGACAGTTGAGTTGAACCACCATACAGGGTCTACCTTGATAGTCCAGGTTGGTACCTTGAGCTTGTAGTGTAACTCAGGCTGACCTTGAACTCAGTATCTTGCCTCCAGTATTCTGAGTGTTGGGATTATAAGCATGCATCAATATACATGACTAAAATCTTATTTAAGTAAGCATTTACACACATTAAACAACTCCACACTAGAGCTATCAGGAGTTTGTATTCTCTATTCATTCCCATACTGCCTTTTAATGAATCTGTCCCACAGAAATAATGTATGTATCTAAAGGATGCATCCAGAGAGTTGAAGTATAACCAGAATAAAATTCAGACATTACCACTATGAAACTGCTAAGCACTTGTAATGTCAGGACTCAAAGAACTGAGGCAGCAGCATTGCTATTAGTTCACAGACAGCCCAAGCTAATAATGAGTTTCAGGTCACCGTGGTCTAATGAGTAAGATCTGATCTCAAAAAGCAAATAATAATGAAGATGATGATGATGAATGACCTTATTATACAAATTATGAAATATCTGTAAAGAAGCCTTCATTTACCCAGCTTAAATGTTCATAGTGAACATACATGAGTTTACCATTTCTATAATTCTTAAGAGCTTAAACCAAAGAGTATATATATAACTTACATATGAGGGCAATGTGGCAAGACCCCATCTCAAAAACCATGAGTCTTTTGAGATAAGTAAGATATATATATATATATATATATATATATATATATATATATATATATATATATATATGTATAATATATCCTACTGTGGTTCTGAGCACTGCAGAACTTGGCAGGCCACGGCAGACAGCCACACCCACCCAAGGCTGGGAAAGGAGCCACAGCCTTACTAGCACAAATCTCAAAGACTAGTGGACCAGGAAGGGACTCAACACTCCGATTTTCCTGCAAATACACAGTATCTACTAATGATTATGGCAGATCTGTCTATACACAGATGTAAAGTGCATATACTATAGAAGTGTCTGTAACATAAAGTCAGCTTTTTAAAAAACAAAAAGCAAAGGCAATCCTTCACATTATACAAACTGAGAACCAGCCAGAGAGATTTTTCTCCAACTGAACAGATTTTGGTCAGAACACACTTTCAGAAACAAGTGTGGTGTGAGAGATACATCAGGGAGCGGATTCCATCAAAAATCCATTACAAGTTCAAGTTGTTACATATAACTGCCTTAGATATTAAAGTTTTGCAGTACAAATGATTTATGAATCACTAAATGGCTAGCTCATACTACCTGCTCATAAATAGATACATAACGAGTGAATGGATTAGTAAATGAATCAAAGCCCAAGGAATTTACCTGAGGTTTCCTTTCTCTGCTAGGGAGAGAGGGTGTTGGAGACGCCAGAGACATAAGCGTCCTAAGGAGCATGTTCTAACACCTGGAGGATTTTAGTGTGTGTGTGTGTGTGTGTGTGTTGCCCTCGCTGGCCTCCAGTCCCTGGAACAGAGTGAGTCCCTGACACTGTGAGCATATGGCCCTGTGCCCAGCTGAAGATTTTTCACATTGCCACTTTTGGTGGTTTGGTTGATGTGGTGGTCTGGTTGATGTGGTGGTATGATGACTACTCCCAGTGGTTTCAGTGGTTCTGAGTCAGTAGCTCTGCGTTACCAAGATCACCTCAGTAGTCTGCTTTCGACAGACAAAAGGGCAAGGAGGGATGAAACCCTGAGAACTGAAAAATGTCACTATTCACTTATGGAGTACAGATTCACTCATTTAATGTAGCCCAAAACATATTTATGAAAACATAAGTGTGGACTACCATGTAAAATTTTCATAGATAATAGGATTTAAGCATAATTGCTAACAGGTAACATCAGGGGCGAAGGACATGTGTGGATGTCAGAGGTTGACATGAAAATGTCTTAATCACTCTCCACTATGTTTGTTTTAGTCAGAGTCTCTTACTGACTACAGAGCTCACTCTTTTGGCAGGAAAGATTGCCAGTGACTCTCCAGGACTCACCCGTCTCTGCTCATCCGCCAGTAGTGAGCTTACAGCACTATGGCACTATAAGCAGCTAGAGACTCGAATTCAGGTCCTCCTGTGTGCACGGCAAACACAATCACTGACACATCTTCTTAGACCCTCCATCAGACAATTTAAAGACACAGAAGACCTTGCACTCATGTTGTGTCTGGGTACTGATTTTTCAAAATGGAACTCACATGGGTGAGATATCATGCATAATCTTAAAAATATTACTGTGGACAGCAACGCTCTTCTAACAGCTATAGTTTACTGAGTACATGAACAGTGACCACAGTTTTCCATTTTCGTTCTTTTCTCTCTTCCTTTCCTTGTTTCTTTCTTGTGTATGAGTACGCTGTTGCTCTCTCTTCAGACACACCAGAAGAGGTTGTCCCATTACAGATGGTTGCCAGCCACCATGTGGTTGCTGGGAATTGAACTCAGGACCTCCAGAAGAGCAGTCAGTGCTCTTAACTGCTGAGCCCTCTCTCCAGCCCTCAAAGGCTTTCCAATTTCAAAGGGCCCTTTTAACTGTACCTCCACTGTCCTCACTCCCTTAAAAACCTAGTCGAAGAACACACCAAGGCTACCTTCCAAAAATGAATACCAGTTCCATTGTAAAGAGGCTCCTTCTCAGCCTCTCACTCAGATGAAGCTATGCAAATGAGAAGGAAGATGGTGAAGCAATGTCTACAAGCCTTCTGGGTCCTAGGTTTCTTGACAGTGAGACAGAATCACCAGGCAACTGGCAATAAAGATAGAAGCTGGATGTGATCCCAGCCACAGCCACCTTCTGTGTGGCCTACAGCAAAAGGATTTCTCAGCTTTTCCACCAATGAAACAGGGATCAAACCTTCTGCCACTCCAAACCTAAGACACAAGTAATGGGAATGGAATTTAATTAAGTGTAATTGATTGCAAAGTACATCAAATTCCTACGATGAAAAAAGAAAAGCATTTAACTCCCAATTACCACTCAGAACTTGTTAACCACTTGAGAGCTCTGTGTGTGTGTGTGTGTGTGTGTGTGTGTGTGTGTGTGTGTAGTAACAGGGTCCCAGTAAAGCAGTGTCAACAGAGATTTCAACTGGAAATGCATGTATTGCTCAGAATCCTTCTTCAAAGAGTCCTGCATATCTCCTTTAAAGTGACACCCTAGTAGCCTTTTTGATAGGAATGTCACTCGTCAGGCCCCATCCCCAGTAATCTAGGGGACTTCCAGGCACCTTTAATTTTCATGCTTTTAAATTTCAAACTTGTGTATACCAAACGGAACAAAAGAGTAACCGCTATGGTCCATGGATCATGTGAAATGAAATGTACATGGGTGTTTTATGAATCTGTCGATGGAGAGTGTCCCTCCTGCGTATGATGCTGACGATTCTCTTCCAGTGCAACCCCTTGTCACTGGCCTGATCTTTTCCACCGTGCTCTATTTTTTTCCTCTGCTTGCTACTGGATACATCTTTCTAAACTGATACTTTCGGCATCAGCCTGCCCAGTCTCCTAGTGGAGTTCTGCAGGGAAGGGGGACATCTGGTGAAATGGAGAACCCACTTTGCATTCCTCTATTACTGTATAAGCAGGCAAGGGTCAGTCCTTCTGAGCACAGCACTTCAGAATTTCCAGCAGTGCATATTAACATCACTTCACGAAGCTTAGAGCTGTGGCCAGAGTTGGGCAGACATGCTCTCCCCAGGCAACAGCCACAGTAAACACCGACAGGTGAGAGAAACATCATCCCAGATGCACACAAAACCCTCCAAACTACCAGAGAACCAGCCATGCCTGTAACATCACCCTCCTCACTGTCACCTACCATGCCCGGGAGATAACCTCACTGCCTTGGTTTTCTCTTCAATTCAGAGACAAATTCTGGGCATAATCCACATTGAAATGGATTTTCACAGAAATTTATCCTTGGCTAAACTCACTCTTTCTTCATTTAAGGCCATTCTTTGTACATTAATGTGTTTTTAAGGCAAACTTGTGTTATTTCTACCTTCCTGTTCCCTGCTGGCCTGTATCTGAGATTATCCATCCGTATCAGTTTAATAACTACTCTTGTGAATGATAAACCCTCTTTTCCAAATGAATGCTTCTCTTATTTCAGGGTTTTTTCCATATACCATGTTTAGAAGTGAATGATATAGCATCACTGTGATGCTAGGGCCTCAGAAGAAATGTAGAGCACAGATGTTAGCAAACTGTAGCCTCTAATCATTGCAAAAAAGCTTTTTCTTGAAAGATTTTAAAATATTCTGGCCAGTGGAGGAAGAGGTATCTGTCTCAGAAGAGCAGATGCAAAGGTAGAAGTGTATCTTGAAGGACAAAGGGAGGTGAAAGAGGAAGAGAGAAAAGGGAGGAGAGTTACCCACTGAGGGGCTCTGACAGGGAGAGGAGATGAGCTCCTGGGGCTGAGAGGAGGAACAGAGGAGCAATCTACCAGGAGCCTCAACCTCCTTCCACCATCATTTAGTCAGAAGTTCAAGGGTCAAACTTGAACTTGTGATCCTTAGCAACATACACTGCAGATAAAGACAGGAATTAAGTAGGACCTCTCTACTGATGAAGCAGTTAAGAAGTTTGATGAGGTGAGTCCCCATGGCAGCAGAAGACAGAATGTACTTATCAGGAAGCAGGGCCGAAAAGAAGTGTGGCACTGCATTTCAATTAGAGTACAAGTCTACGGCCATGCCACTCTGTGCACGCATGAACCCAGGAGCCAAGCAGGGTTGACTTGATTAGTAATTGGGTGGGAGAACTGTGTATGGACACATCAACTAGGGAGACAAAAGAAGTTGGAAGGTTGACGAGTGAAAAAAAATGCAGTTTATAACTTAATTTTAAAAATGTGTTCTAAAAATCTCAAAATAAAAGGAGCGCACGCAGACACAGACAGACAGACAGACACACACAGACAGACAGACACACACAAACTTTTGCAAGTTGAAGCGAATGTAGGTTAAAGCCAAATAATTGGATTTCAACTCCCTTTTCTTATGTGCCAGGATCTGAGCTCATAGTGCTGGATAAATAATAAGCTACAGTTCATTGACTTTTTCAATATTAATGAGCTCATCAACTTTTTTCATCATCACAGACATTCTATCCTTGGACAACAGTAGACAGAAAGTCAGGTCAACATTGCTATTTCTACATTGGAGCCATAATTTTGTAAATTAAAATGTCAGGTATGTTTACTTTGAGATTACCTACAGACATCCAATTTTGCATTTCAGAGACCTTTTAATATCCTTTTGTGTCTGTGTATAAAACAGTTACCTGTGTCAAAAAAAAAAAAAAACAAAAACCCTAGAAGTCATTTGTAGATCTACTTTCCCTTTTTATTGGCTATGTTAAGAGATTTACCTGTGGGAGCTATAAGAATTCCAAGCAATTTAGTGTCTGGCCAAAAGTATCACATTTGCACACGATTTCCTGATGAATAACTTGTGTGAGCCTAAGTAGCACTTCATCAATAAATGTTTTCCTTAGCTGTTCTGGGACAGAAACAGCACATCCCCATTTGGCCCAAGGCTATGTGGCTTTATCCTAAGCAGCTGAATAACTCAAGGTAGCATTCTATAACCAGGCTATTTGGAGACGCTTCGCTATGGTCTCCGCAGCATGCCATCTGGGAGCCATGCTATGTGCTCCCTTGTCCAGTGCCTTCCTAAGGGCCAAAACTCTCCCAGAGTCATTGGCAACTGGCTTCTTTTTATTTAATGACCGTAAGTCTATCCTTCACTGTATTAACTCACTGTGTTGTCCTCTTTTTATTGTTTTGCTAGAAATTTTAAAGCAAAACTTGAGGGCCACCTGGTCAAGTGAGCAACACTGTGAATCATGCAACTTCTATGGTCATAGCCATACGCCACAAATGCAGTTATCACTGCAATCACTATGGGCTCCGTGCCAAGCACTCAAGATGTGTTGTGTTGCATTTAATATCCGCTGTGGTACTGACATGTGGACACTTTTCCCTTCTTTACCAGTGAGGAAACTGAAACTGACGAAAGTGGTGCCAGCCCACCCAAAGCTGCTGAGCTGGTCGGTAGAATCCCACTGTTATCTTTCCACCATCAAAAGCCATGCTTCTGCCTCCCACCTTGCTCTGCACCTTGGCTGTTCTCATGCTTCCGCCCCATCTGACTCTCTGCCTTTTCTCATGAAAAGAAAACAAAGGCAACAGACTCTTGGAAAACATCAAGGTTGTCCTGCTCTTTTTCCAAAAGCTATGTCTGAACCTGAATGGCCTGTTGTACTCAAGGCTTTAAAATTGTGGACATTGACTGATGACAGTGTTTTCCCTGGCTGATACACTAAGGGTTAAGAAAAGGCATCAGAGTGTGGGGGAAGCCTGTAATCCCAGTACTCAGAAGATGCAGGCAAGATGGTCATAAGTACAAGGCCAGTCTATGCTACTTACTGAGACTTAGAACTTCCCCCTTTACAAAAGATAAGAGGGCTTGAACAGCTCTGTATCTGGGTAACAGACTTGGCAGAATCCTGGGAATGTATCCTGAGCTGTGCACACATCTACCTGTGCTCCAATAGCGCTTTCAAACACATGACAAAGAAGAATCTTCAAGATTGGGAATTTTTTTAAAAATGACACTTGTAGAAATTCCCACAAACTCCTCAAATCATAACGTAGTCTATATTTTCCTTAATATTTTATTCCCATGTTTTTAAGTCATAAGAACCATAAGAATAGAAGAATGCTGTTTGCTGCCTTGTCTCTGGGCTCATATTCTGCCCCCTTCTTATATAGCCCAGGCCCACATGCCCTGGGATGGCACTAGCCACAGTAAGCTGGGCTCTCGTGCATCAATTAATCAAGAAACTGTCCCTCAAACACACCCACAGGCCAATGTAATGACTCCTCAGAATGACTACTTCTAGTTTCATCCATTTACCTGAGAGTTTCATAATTTCATTTTTCTTAATAGCCAAATAATATTTTGCTGTATATGTGTTACATTTTCATTATTTATCAGTTGATGGATATACAAAAGGCTCTCCATTTTCAAGTTGTTGTGAACATAGAAACAATAAAGATTGGAGGAGTAAGTATCTCCACTATAGGATATAGAGTTTGTGTTAGTTAAGGTTCTCTAGAGTCACAGAACTTATGGAATGAATATATTTGTGTATATATATATATATGTATAAATATATATATACAAATACACACACACACACACACACACACACACACACACACACGCGCGCACACACTCAAAGCTTCAAAACTCCCAAAGCTAGCCAGTAGGGAAGTAGGGATTCAGATAAATCAGCTTCAATTCTCTGTTCTATGACTCAAATATATGGTATCTTCAGTAATGGGGGTTTTTATCATCAAGACCCCATTTTATACACACACACACACACACACACACACACACACACACACACACATATATATATATATGGAATATATTGGAATGACTTACAGTCTGCAGTCCAACTGGCCCAACAGTGGCCAGTGAATGGGAAATCCAGCTAGTGTTCTGTATAAGCCAGAATCTTGAAGAAGTAGGTTCCCCAGATGTCCTGGCAATTAAGTGCAAGCAGGCAGAAAAGAAGGAATCCTTCCTTTTCCTATTGTTCATCTGTAGGCCTCCAGTAGAAGCTATGGCCCAGATTAAATGTGTGCCTCAAAATCTGGATTAAAGGTATGTATTGATCCAGATTAAGATCCTGTGTCATCCCACCTCAAAGATCTGAATTAAAAGCCTCTGTCTTCCAGCCTCATGGTTTGGATCAAAGGCATAATGTCTTCTAGCCTTAAGATTCAGGTTACAGGTGTACAATCCATTTCTGGATTGTAGTTCATTCCAGATATAGTCAAGTTGACAACCAAGAATAGTCATCGCAAGAGTCCTTTGGAAATGTGCCCAGGAGCGGTAGAGCTGGTAAGCCCATCTACTTTGGAAACTACACCCTGGAAAAAGCAAGATAGTTACCTTCTTTCATCAAACCCAAAAGAATATAACCACTCAAATATAAAAATAACATTGAAAATGACAGAAAATAATAATCACTACTCTTTAATATCTCTTAACGTCAATGGACTCAACTCCCCAATAAAAAGACATAGACTAACAGACTGGATAAGGAAGCAAGACCCTACATTTTGCTGCATACAGGAAACACACCTCATTGTCAAAGACAAAAACCACCTTAGAGTAAAAGGCTGGAAGACAATTTTACAAGCCAATGGTCTCAGGAAACAGCCGGAGTATCCATTCTAATATCAGATAAAATTGATTTTCAACCTAAAGTCATCAAAAGAGATACAGAAGGGCACTTCTTGCTGGTCAAAGGAAAAATCCACCAAGAAGAACTTTCAATTCTGAACATCTATGCACCAAATGCAAGGGCACCCTCATTCATAAAAGAAACTTTACTAAAGCTCAAAGCACACATTTCACCCAACACAATTATTGTGGGTGACTTCAACACTCCACTCTCCTCAATGGACCGATCAGGAAAACAGAAACTAAACAGGGACACAATAAAACTAATTGAAGCTTTGGACCAATTGGACTTGACTGATATTTATAGAGCATTCCACCCTAAAACAAAAGAATATACCTTTTTCTCAGCACCTCATGTTACCTTCTCCAAAATAGCTTTCTCAAGAACTTCCACATTCATTTCCCAAGTGACTGCACCAGCTTTCACTCCTACTAGCATTTTATCATGGAAAGTTTTTATTTCTCTTCCAATTTTAATAGACATTTTTGCTAGGTATAATAGTCTAAATTTGGAAATTGTGGTTCTTCAGAACTTGAAATACATAGTTCCAGGCCCTCTGGCTTTGACTGTTCATGTGTTATTCTTATAACACCTTTCTAAGTGGCTCAGATGTTTCTCTCTTGCAGTTTCCAATGCCCTTTATTCTGCATTTTTACTTTTTAAACTGTAATAAATCTTTGAGAGTTTCTTTTCTGGCCCTGTTTTATTTGTAAATCTGTAGGTCTCTAGTATGTGGCTGGGTATCTCTAGATTTGGGGATTTCTTGTTTGCTTGTTTTCCATGATAATGTTGAAAATGCTCTCCATGCCTCCCCTGTGGTATTCTTTTCATTATATGCTTGGCATCTGAACATTATCCCCATTATGGCACTGTGGAGCTCTCTCAGCTTCTGTTTGCTTTTTAGTAATTTCTCATTGACTTTTACTGAGTGATCAATTTCCTCTACTGTGTCTTCCAGCCATGAATCTGTTTCCGATGTGACCTATTGTCCCGAGACTTTCCACGAAAAGTTTTTATTAGGCTTATATTTTTACCATTTCCAACATCATTTCAGTTTCATTTTTGTTTCAGAATCTCTTAATTAAACTATTTTCATAGCTTGATTTTCTTATCTCTTTCGCCTCATTGTTTATGCTCTCTACTAATACTGGCATGTCTTCTTTGAGCTGTTTGAGCATACTTATAAAGCATTCTTTTGAATTCTTCTTCTGGAAGTTCTTCCAGGTCATTTTTATTAGCCATCATTAATATGGGATGAACAATTTTGGAGAAGGCTCATCATCTTTCTTGGTTTTCCATGTTTGTGTTGCTGTGCACACTGGAGGATTTTGTTTCATTCTTTCTTCTTTGTTCAAGCTATCTTAGTTTTTTCTGTGCATGCATTTACTTAGTTCAGGAGTGGACTAGGTCTTCGTAGGGTTGAGATGTGCACATCCCCCTATGGGACTGATGTAAAAGGTTCTAGTTTGGCATCACAAGCCTAAGCAGGGGAAGCTGGGATCCCCTACTTGCTGAAGGAGGCCATGATGACTGGGAGCAGGATGATGTAAGGTGTCTTCCACAATCATTTCCACAAGTAGTCTACCCAGCTTGCTCTGGGAATTCTGTCATTTCCACCCATGCTCTGGGGTCACGGGCAGGTTCTATACCTGCCAGGGACTTGCGTAGGCATTAGAGCTCTGAACTGCAGCCCTTACACTTGTGCAGCAGGCCCTCTCCCCATTGAGTGTCAGCGCCCCACCCCCCAACTTCATCCATTTGCAGGTTTATCTTCAGTTTCTCCAATACAAGTGACTAGAGAGCATCTTTTCTTCATTGTAAGTATTTTAAAAAACATTTTTATCGGTTCTCTGGGAGTTTTACATCATAAACCCCAATCATAATCCCTTCCCAGTCCCTTCCATGTTCGCCCTGCACTGTGATCTTTCCCCAAAGGAAGTAAAAAAATATAAATAAATAAATAAATAAATAAATAAATAAACAAAAGCAGTCTTTTACTAGAGCACGATCAAATTCTTAGTGGCCTGCCCCTCTCATACCTCTTCCAAAAGCTGTCAGTTGTGGAGAGCTACTCTTCAGCGTCTCCATGCCTGGCTCTAGTCTGTTGCCATGGTCACCATATCTCTTCTTACAGTAGTATCCTGATATTTTGACTAGTACAGCTTAGAATATAGTCAGGTAAAAATAGTAAAATACTTTATTTGCTGACCTTAATTTGATTTAGCCATTAAAACTTGATTCGGGTAATTAGCTTTTAGATTAATTTTGCTCATTAGGCTCTAGTTTACTCATTTCAGAGCAGAATAGGCTTCAACACGTACTCTCTTTGCATTTCTTTTGTTAAATTACTCACAAAGAACAAATTTAACGTGCAATATATAATACTATAAGTGGAAAATGATACATGACAACAAGTATTCCTTGAGTCATCCAAACAATGTGACCTTCCTGTCTCCTAGAAAAGCTGATCAGGGCACATAGACTCACAGGTTCAAACTGGAAACACAGATCCAAATTTCAAATGGAAGGATTTATTTTGACTCTAAAATTTCTTATTCTTTGAATTCCCACTAACAGATTTTACTTATAGCACACTGGGCATATAAAATTACTGCTTTTTTATACGTAATATATTTCTTTTTTGTGTGTAGAATTTGTGTATATGTGTGGCAGCTAAGAGTTGACATCCTAACAACTAGTATCACATGTCCACTTATTCTGTAACTTTTTGAGAATGTCGTATATGAGTACAGTATTTACACTATTTCCACTCATTTATTTACACGTCTCTCATGCCCCACTTCCTCTCAGATTAATGACCCCTTCTCTAACTATCGTTACATGTACATGGACATAACCAACTGAGTCCCTCTAGCATTGCTCATATATACATGAGGTTAGCCCTGATCTCATAGAAACTGAATAACTTACCAGGGTGTGTGACCCTGATGAAAGCTAATTCTTCCTCTGTTAGTAACCATTGATTGCCTGCAGTTCCCCATCTAGGGGAGAGGGCTGGTACTGTCACGATGCAGGTCTTGTTTAAGTAACCATATTGTTCAGATTTTGTGGGTACAAAGTCCATTTCATATCCATGGCACATTATTTCACTGCAGGTGACCTGATCTTCTGGCTCTTACAATCTTTCTGTCCCATCTTCCACAATTTTCCCTAAGCCTTAGATGTAGGAGTTGCATTGTAGATGTAGCTAGAGGGAATGGGCACCCTGTCTGTATTAGAAATAGTTGTGAATCTCTGCTGCAAAAAGAAGTTTCTATATTTAGAGTCGAGAATTAGACTTATCTGTGTGTGTAAGAGTCAGTTTTTAGAGTAGTTGGAAATTATAAATGTCAGTAGTAGATTCTCCTCTAGGGTCTATGACCATGCTAGCCATTGGTAGTTGATGGATTTATAATACCTAGCATGAATTCCCTCCTATTTCCCAGGTCTTAAGTACAATTATACTGCTATTTGTTAGCTCCAAGTAAAATATGCCATTACTACTCCACTGGGGTCATCTTGATGGGCCAGTAGTTTTAGTTATAGGTTTTTCAGCTGAGTAGGGTTGCTTATTGTTTTTTCTCCCTTGGCCTCCACCTTTTGAGAAAGGCTCACTTACTGATCAAGAGTTCACTGATTGGTTAACAAACTCCTGAGGTTGGCCTGTCTCTACCACTGCTTCACGAGAGTGATCTGTATAACCATGTCTAACATTTTTATAGGTTCTGAGAATCCAAACTCAGTCTTACATAACAAGCCCTTTACTGATCTATCCATTGCTCCAGCCAATCAGTACTTATTTTTGCAAGAATGAGTCACGTTAGTAGCAGATACCCATTGGGACACAAAAACAGACACAAAAAAGCTAATCAGACTATGGTTGCTACTGTTCTGACATGGACCTGCCCTGGTGCCTAGAAATGCCTGCCTTGACTGTCAGAGCATTGTACTTTTGCCTGTTAAATGATTTCCTTCTAACCAGTAATGTCATCATGATTCATATCAGAGGAGACTGAGGACCAGAATTCCCAAAAGAGAATTAAAATACATTTCACAATGTCTTCACTAATTTTTCCGGCGATGTGAGACTCAGGAAAAAAAAATCTAATTCTGGCAGTTTTCACCAAAGGAACGCCCCTCAGAGGAGAGAGTTTGTTTTTCTTTCAGTTTCCTCAGCTCTTTCACACCTTCAAGACCATCCATTCAGAGAGCCTTTGTCAGATTCTCAAAGAATGCACAAAAGCTGTTTTACATGCTCTCCTGAGGTGAGGAGGCAATACCCTTTAAATAGCAACAGCCTTGGCCAATCTGGCCAAAGATATGGAAAAGAAGAAGAAAATATGAGGTAGTCAAAATATTTTGTCCCACTTTTTTACCCATCGTTTTGGACTTCAGCTTTAAAGAAGGCTTTACCAGAGTAGCAAGGAATGTTAATTTGGGCTGTGACAGCTCTTTTTCCTTGCCCCTTCCTCCATTCAAATATTTATATTCCCCTTATGGGCTAGTCATGACGTAAGGTATTTTCATGTCTCTTCTGACTAGAGAGAGAGATGGACGTGAGCCATATCTTAAGCACCCACTATGTGAGATGCTACGATACATATTTCAAACGAGGTTCTCAGTCTTGAAAAGGCCTGTGGTACAGGTATTTCATCTACTTCATTGCTTATGTTGAGGCTCAAGCCACAGCTTTTCAGTAGCCAGTGATGCGGGTTAAGTCAAGCTCTATGCTCTTTCTACTACACTAAATGAAAATCATGAAACACAGATTAAGTCAATACTTGCTATTGATCATAGTAATTCCTAACCCCCCACCCCTGTCACACACACACACACACACCAAGAGAGAGAACAGATACCAGTCAGGTTCTGCTTTACAAGGTCTATCTAAGCTTGACTACTCAGAATAATAAGACCTTTTCCTTTTGTATATGCAAATGACAACCACAGTGCCCACTATTCCTACTTAAGAGGCATGTCATGTATTTAGAAAAGAATTTCCGCTAAATACTGTAAAGATTTTTCTTACCTTTAAATATTTCACCAGCTTCTGAATCTGCCAGTATTCTGAAGGAAGGTCTGCATTGGCTTCCTGGCGGTGGTCGGGAGGCTCCTCATCCTCCTCACTCTCTGAGGAGCTCTCACTGGCAGTCTCTTCAACCTTCTCACCACCCTTACTAAGAATAGTAACACAAAGTCTTCAGTGTTAGCTACAGACTGAGCAGGGCTATAACAATAATAAAACACCCTGCACTCAAGCAGCAGATGACATCAATGCCTTGTGAGCCTCAGAAGAAAAACAAGATTTCTATGCATCTGCTAAAAGACAGTATTAGCAAATAGTATTCATCGCACACACATACACACATGCATGCAAGCAGTCATGCACGCAAATCCACCTGGAGCAAAGGCAATGCAGAGCTATAAAGAAAGATGCATCCCAAAAGACTACAGACAAACCAAAATGCTTAATTAAGTGATCCACAGAAATGTAGGGAAAGAGAGAAAATGATAGAGATAAACAGCAAGCACTGAAAGATCACTTAAGTCTTAAATACTGATCAGTACTCTGGAGAAGAGAGGAATGGTTGGCTGGAGTTAGAGATGAGACTAGATGTGACTCTGAGGGGTAAACATGAGGAAACCCACATGTGGGGAAGTTCTGTGTTCTGATTGATGTGTTCATTACAGTACAGGTGAAATTTATCCCAGAATGCATGGGTAAATGACTCACTAAACCATGGCCATATCCTGGTGCTGTGACTGTAGAGTGATGTCACTGAGGAGGCTGGGCAAAGGATACTGAGAGCACTGCCTTTGCAGCTTCCTATGAGTCTATTTTTATTTCAAAGTAAAAAAGCTTCAAACATTCTTAAACACATTGACTAAATTTATTATAGTGAACTAAGAAGTAAAGCTAGCATCAATGCAATCAGGGTCTTAAGGGCTGTATTTTAGTTTGAGTGTGCACATGTTTCCTCCTATCACCACTAGGAAACCCTCCAACGTATAATGGCCAACCCTTTGTGTTATGTTGTTGTTGTTGCTGCTGCTGCTGCTGTTGCTGTTGCTGCTGCTGTTGTTGAACTGAAAAGGATACCCAATGCTCATAGCTGGCCTTGTGTAAATTTTTCTAATTGGAAATTACATGTGTCTCTATAGAATTGGAGGAGTCATCTATAAACAACGAGACACAGACACATGTCACAACTTTGTTAGGACACAAGAGCTAAGATCAGCTGTTAGTGCATGCTCCACTAGGTTCTCCACTCTCTGCCTTAGATGTAGGTCTTTCCTTAGTACATAGCAAGCCCTTCCTCTGAGCCACACAACTGCATTAGAAGTGCATCCTAGAATATACTTAAAGCAGTCCATAACCCTCACTTTTATTAGCATCACTGGTAACTGTCAGTATGCTAAGTACCTGGGTCCCTAGTATAGTATTAAAGAGGCCTTTAACCAGCATGGTGATTGGCCATTCTGTATGGGTGGCCAAAAGGACATGGTCATACCAACCTAAACTTACCGAAGTAACTGCGCACGGCCCGGGGAAACAGATGCTGATGACTTTTCCAATTTTCCTTGTTTTTCCTCTTGGCTATCCTTTACAGAGCTTTTGTGGCTAAATAAATATATTACAAAACTGAGCTTTAGTATATTGTGCTAGCGAATCATGACCCATAATCGACTATTTCTTCTTTGTAAATTAACTTGGGCATCTTGTTAGAGTAATGGAAACATGACTTATTTACTCTAGAAACTTGACACCCCCAAATTTGAGTAGCAATGACACACACACACACACACACACACATACACTAATATATGCATGTATGTATTGCATGTGCATATGTGAGTGTGTATGTGTGCAAGTATGCATTCGTGTGTATATGTGTGTGTGTTTGAGGGGGGCTGCATCTACATATACATGTATATTCCATATGTGTGGATGAACATGTATGTGCACATGCATTTGGACGCCAGAGGACAAGCCTGTATACATACGTGTGTGTGTGTGTGTGTGTGTGTGTGTGTGTGTGTGTCTGTACTGTTCCCCAAGCACTGTCACCTTTTGTCTGAAACAAAGTCTCTTGTTGGTCTGGAATCCAGCAAGTAGACTAAGCTGGCTGGCCAGCAAATTCCAGGGATCCACCCATCTGCATTTCCCCAGCAGTGGAATTACAAGCACACACCACTACATCTGCTCTGTTTTGTTTTTGCTTTTGAGTTCTGTGAATTAAAGTCAGGCTTTCCATGCTTGCAAGGCAAACACTTGATTAGTTGAGCCATCTTCTCAGCCTTTGAGTAGCGATAATTCTTAATCTTTACTTACTCTTTTCTTATGCTTAGTATGTCCACTGGATAATTTTATCTCAACTTGACACAAACTAAAGTCATCAGAGAGGAGGGAACGTCAATTGAGAAAATGTTTCCATGAGATTGGACTGTGTAGAAAGGCAAGCCTTTAGGGCATTTTCTTAATTAGTGATTGAGGAGGGAGGACTCAGCTGAGGGTGGGGCCACCCCTGGGCTGGTGGTTCTGGGTTCTACAAGAAAGCAGGCTGAGCAAGACAGTAAGAAGCACCCCTTTATGGCTTCGTCATCAGCTCCTGCCTCCAAGGTCCTGACCTATTGAGTTCCTACATTCACTGCTTTTGGCAATAAACTGTTATCTGTAAGTATGAGTGAATAAGCCCTTACCTCCCCGAGTGTCTTTTGGTCACAATGATTCATCACGGCAATAGCAACCCTAACTAAGACAGTATCCCAGTATCCACTCTACATAGGTCTGTTAACACTGCTGAGACTGCATCCTTCTTAAAGTATTAAATTCTGCTTACATTATTGCTACAAGAGTTTTCCTGATAAACTCCATGTCAGTGTGATCATAACCTTCTCCCTACCATTATATGTTAATATTCCTTGATATTTCTCAGTGTATTTTAGCATCATTTTTGCCTCATATCACTTACTTTTACTTAACTTACTACACAAAAGTAACCAGTGTTTTACTCCCATCACAGTGGTCCAAGCACAAGCCACTATGTTTTCCATTTGGGATATGTAAAGAAGGAAAAGGGAATCAAACAGGAAAGACATGGGACTACATACTGTGTTTTCTAAATGACATAAAATACCGGGGGGGGGGGATAGGCAAATATGTAGTGATTAAAGATGTATCAGAAAACCCATGTAAACAATGACTTACTCTTTGTAATCAACAGTTGCTCTCCAGTTTAAACTTGGCTCCAATCTCTTGGTCATATGACTCTTGCCAAAGTTAATTCTTTCAACTTTACTCTTCTCTGAGCCAGCTGCAGATGAGCGCCCATCTTCTGTCTTGGCTTTCTCATAAATCTGATTATCCTTCTGTTGCTCCTCACTAAATCTAATCTCCTTTATTTAAAAAATAGGAGTAATGGTTACAGTGACATCACCTCTGGGTACTTAGTGCCAGGAAGAACTGAATAAAGCCAGCTGACTCTCATAGGCATCTATCTACCTGCTGTGGCTTAGCAACTCAATTTGAATAAGGGCAACTTCAAGACCAAGATCTTATTAGAGTCAAGAAGACCGTAATGTGATGTTTCTGAACTCAGCTCTATGGCAGCATGCATAGACCTACATACAACTCATCACCTTTGGAAACAAAAAATCCAAAACTCCATCCCTATATTGACTTGGAAACATCACACAAAAACTAAACCAGAAGTAGAAGACATATCCCGGATCTATAGAGATAACTCAGTGGTTAAGACTGTGTCTTAGTTGCTTTTCATTGAAAAAATGGAATTGAATTGACAACCGAGACACAAACTCACACAACAATGTACAGATACATGCTTTTCCATAAAAAAGCCAGAAATACATATTGCAAAGAAAAAGAATATCTTCAACAAATGGTGTTGGTCAAACTGGAGGGCTGCATATAGAAGAATGCAAATAGATAAATTTTTATCAATGTGCACAAAACTCCAAATAGATCAAAGGCCTCAACATAAAATCAGGTACACTGAAGCTGATAGAAGAGAAAGTGGGGAACAGCTTGAAATTCATAGGCATAGGACAAGATTTTCTGGACAGAATACCATTAGCACAGGCACTAAGATCAACAATTAATAAATGGGATCTCATGAAGCTGAAAAGATTCTGTAATTAAAAGGATATCATCATTTGGAAAGAGCAGTGTACAAAATGGGAAAATATTTTTTATGAACTCCATATCTGTAGACAGCTAATCTAATATTATATATATTATATTATATATATTATATATTATATATATAATTTTTAAAATTAAATATCAAGAAAACAAATAATCCAATTTATAAAGTTCAGATTAACCAGAAAATTCTAAAAATAGGAAACTCAAATGGCTGAAAAACTCTTAAATAAATGTTCAACATCCTTAGTCATTAGATAAAATGCAAATCAACTATTTTAAAATTTCATCTTATAACAACTAAGATCAATAAAACAATGTGAGGTGTTGAGAAAAGGAAACACTTATCTATTACTGATGGGGCTACAAATTTGAATAGCACTATGGAAATTAGTGTGGCAGTTCTTCAACTATCCCGCTCTTGGGCATACATTCAAAGGACTCTTCATCCTACCACACAGACACTTGTTCAACCAAGTCCCATGCTGCTCTTAATAGCCAGATATTGGAAACAACATAGATTCCCCTGTTTTGATAAATGGACAAAGAAAGCATAGTATATTTGCACAATGGGGTATTACTCAGCTCTTTAAAAATGATATGGAATTTTCAAGAAAATGGATAGAACTATTAGAAATCATTCTGAGTAAGATAATTTGGGCCCAGAATGATAAATATGGTCTTATTCACTAATATCTGAATATTAGCTATAAAATAAATGATAACCAAGCTACAATTCATATACCCAGGCATAAAGGAAGGGATTAGGTGGGATATACAGATCTCCTTGGAAGGGGGGATGGAATAGATTTTATGGGTGTAAAGGAGTGGGAGGGACAAGAACAGGATGATCAGGTAGGAAGGGGCAGGGGAGATGAGATTGAGGGAAGGAATGAAGGGTGAGACAGCTAGAACTAAAGGTCATTTGAGAGGTATAATGAAAACCTAGGGCAGTGGAAACTTCCTATAATACATGAAGTCCTAATGAAGTGTGCAAATAATGAAGGAGATGGAACTGGCCATCTCTTGTTACTAAGCAAAGCTTCAAGTACCAGAAGTGAGTTTCATCTAATTGAGTAAATGGTCAAGAGACACATGAAAATCCCCCAAACAACCAAGACTGTTTTCAAGACAATTGGTTTCTCTCCATAAGCTGAGAACAAGGCCCAATTACTAAGGACAATACCTTCACAACTTATTGAACACAACGAGATTGAGCTACCTAAAGCCTTCACTCCCATGTTATAGTGTCTTTGACATATAAAGTTACTCTACATGCTACCTAAAGAAAAACCTAAACACTAACCAATCTATAAACCTTTTATCTGTCCTGCTTGCAAAAAATGTGAGAGTAATGGTGGCACAAACCTTGTGAGAGTGACCAACAAGTGTGCAATTTGACATCATTTCAATGAGATGAAATATATACCTGTCACTGCTTGAGTGATTAAGAACCAGACACTAAGTAGTTCAAAGACCTAGTGTAAAACCAAATACTACTAGTCTAAACAAAGGTAACAATAAAGTTACTCCTAAGGATATTCTGCTATATTCATAGATTGGTATCTGATTCTGCATTATCAGAGCCTTCCTCTTGCAGCAGATGAGAACAAAATCAGAAACCCACAGCCAGACATGAGAGAGAGAGAGAGAGAGAGAGAGAGAGAGAGAGAGAGAGAGAGAGAGAGAGAGATTGGAACACACAGCTCTAAACGAGATGTCTATCAACACCCTCCTCTCAGAGTTCCTGGAACCTGAGGAGGCAGAAGGGCAGTTGTTGTCTTCAGCTGTCCTAGCAGTGAGCACACCAGGCTCCAGTGGACAGTTTCCACAAGTTCGTGGCTATGTGGAAAGTTAAAGTCAGTAGGCCACAAAACAAAACAAAAATGTAAAAATGAGAAAGGGAAGTGTACTTTGGCAAAGGGTGATAGTGTATAACAGAGGCGAGGGGAAGATAAAAGGCAGTCGAGAGGAAGTAAACAAAATACTCTCCATACATGCGGGAAATTGTCAAAGAACCAAGTTACTTGATTAAAATAATTTCACAAGAAAGCTTAAATTTTAAAGATATGTACAATATTTGAGAAACAAATGAGTTCAGAATGCCACACAGGATGTAGTAGAATGAGATAAACAAAAAACAGGCTAGATCTCAGAAGCCTATGAGTAATTCACTAAGATTCCTTCAGACAACATAACATACATGTTGGAGAGGAATCTAAAATGCTATAGCTACTTTGGAAAAGTCTGGTGTCCCCTCCAAGAATGACATATAATTACCATGTAACCTCAAAGTCCACTTCCAGGTGTCCACCCAAACTAGTACATAGTACAAACTCAAATGGATTCTTGTAGACTAGTGTTCATGGGTGAACAAAAGGCCAATTTAATACATCATGATTTGTGTGAACTGGCTGGTTTTAATTGTCAACTCTCCTACAATCTAAAGTCACCTCGGAAGCGTCCACGTGAGAGACTGTTTAGATCGGGATGGCCAGTTGGCTTGTTTGTGGGAGATTATCTTGATTCCATTAATGGATGTGGAAAGAGCTGCAGTGTGGGAGGCACCATTCCCTAAGCAGGGTATCCTGAACTGTGTGAGAGTGGAGAAAGCCAGATAAGCCCTAAAAGCATGTCTCTGCTCTTAACTGTACACATGACTGTCTATTTCAAGTACTGCTGTTTTCCCTGCAGTGATAGACTGTCACATGGAACTGTGAGCTAAAATAAGCTCTTTCTCCCCTAAGTTGCTTTTGTTAGGGATATTTTAGCAAAGTGATAGGAAATGAAACAAGAACAGTATAGCATGCATGTCAATGAAAGCAAATGAAGCCATGAAAAGAATTTAATCTAGCTGGGCAGTGGTGGCGCACGCCTTTAATCCTAGCACTTGGGAGGCAGAGGCAGGCAGATTTCTGAGTTCGAGGCCAGCCTGGTCTACAGAGTGAGTTCCAGGACAGTCATGGCTACACAGAGAAACCCTGTCTCGAAAAACAAACAAACAAAAAATTAAATCTAAACATGATAGATAAACCTGAGACAACATGCTAAGTGAAATAAGCCAAGTAAACCCCATGATGTGATTTCTCTCACATAGGCACAAATATTAAGAGGATACTATGAGTCTACTGATGCAAAACATCTAGAACAGGTAAATTAATATAACAATGTATGTTAGAATTCACAAGAGGTAGAAGGAAAAATGTGACTTTACGGCTTAGCAGGTGTAGAATTTGAGTTTAGAATCATGGAAAGAAGGAAAGGCTATAAAAAGTTATAATCACTCAATACAAAATAATGATCAGAACTTACATGCTTAGACATATTCTCTGAAAATCTTGGTGATTTGTCCTTTAAACATGTCACAAGGTCCTTGTAAATTTCACCTTTCCTCTCATAGTTAATCTCCCCCTCCTCTTCTGTTTTTCCCTTTGGGAGGAAAGGTTTGATGGTATGATTAATGGAACAGTCAACAGAGGGCCCAAAACAGTATGTCATAGCCTGTACACATATGTTGGTTGGGTTTTTAAATTAATTTTGACAATGTTGTATAATATGAATGTGTTTTAACCACTCTCATTTCCACCCTACTCAATAACCCCTACTTCCTACAAACTCTCAATGTGGAAGTCTCTGTTTATGATGTATATAGGTAAGACCCTCCCCCTTGATTTAATTTCATCATCCATCCATCCATCCCTTCCCCATTTGCGTACCTCTTTTATACAGGTAGAGCTTTGCTCTCTAGTCAGTCAAGTCCTGGCTCTCCTCTACTATGAAAATACCAAATGACTCCAAGAACCTTAATTGATGAAGTCACAAAAGACCCGAGGTTTGGAATTTCACTGGAGAAAAGCCTGTCGCAGATTGCTGTGAGTTCAGTTTCTAGGGCTACCATCTCTAGAGAACTGTCTGTCTCTTGTCCCCTCTCGTGCCCTCTTCCTCCTACATTCTGCCTTTAGTTCATTTCTTTTTCTTCTGTACTGCGTCAGAAACACACAACTATACTGTCATTAATATTTGAAAATTAAAAGGTTTTCTGGTTCTCAGTTTTTGAGTCTTCCTTTTAAACCTGAGATGAATATTTAATGTTTCCCAGTATAATCTTTGATTGAAACAAAGGCTGCTCGATCCTCTCTATAAGGTCAAAGAAATTATTCCTTATCTTATTCTAACTATGGAGCGACAGCTTGAGTTTTAGTTTCTTTTAAAAACACAAAAATATTATAAGAAGGTGTTTTTGTTTTAATCCCAAGGGCGGGGATGTGAGGCTCCTTCAGACTATCTGTCGCAGCTGACTGGGTTTGTCTTGTGCTGTAGCAGAGGCAGCTAGATCATTTCTTTGTGTGACATTTGGAATCCTGGGAACTTTTCAGAGGGTATATAAATGCTAGGGCCGGGAAGGGTGTGGTGCATGGTTGCTGGTAATTTAGGGAGGTTGGTTGTAGTTAGTAGCTATGGTCAAAGAAGAAACCAAAAATAAAATTAGGTTCAGTGTAGAGAGAATATCTTGTGCATTGTATGGATATATAACCTGTCAATTAAAAAACATATGGCCTTTAGGAAAAGGTAGAATAGAAAGTGGGACATAAAAAAATACAAATAAATAAATAAATAAATGAAAGTGGGACATCTGCTAAACAAAAGGATTCTGATATAGTGCAAGCCTCTGGAGATTGGTATGGGAGATTTGCCCAGGAAGATGTGATAACAAAGGACACTTGTTACCCAAGCATAGGTAACAAGCCATGTAGGTGGCATGATGTAGATTAAAATAAATGGGCTAAGTTACAATCTAATAAAAGTAGAGCCTAGTTATATGGCCTAGGTATTTGGGAATATATTTTGAGACTGAGTCTTATTTCTAGGAGCATATGGGGCAAGGAGGAAGAACCAGGCCTAACCTCTACATATGGTGCCCAAACTAACCCGAGATAACTTTCCGGATAGAGGCACCAATTCTCCCCTCAAACAAAACAACTTTAAAGCTCTGTCTTTTTTAAGAAAAGAAGTAATTTTAAAAAAGAAAAAAAGAAAGAAAGAAAGAAATAAGGAAGGAAAGAAAGAAAGAAAGAAAGAAAGAAAGAAAGAAAGAAAGAAAGAAAGAAAGAAAGAAAGAAAGAAAGAAAGAAAAGAAGAGAAAAAAGAAACTAAAGCATCACTTTACAAGTTCTAAAAAGAAGGCCCCTGCTTCTAGAGAGAGTGGAGGCCTGGGATACACGCCAGCCTGCTGTGGCCTGAACAGCCCAGTTCATAGCCACATCACTAATGGCCTAAAGCTGTGCTCAAGCAGCAACCAGATCACAGAGGCACCGAGCAGCCCTGCAGGAGAGGGGCAGGAGCTCCAGGTAGAGGGTTGGGAAGAAATGTAAAGGCTCCAGCCCCACCCTGCCACGGGCCCGCTACCTTCACGGAGTGGGCAGAAGCCAGAGGCCCTGGCCTAACCAAGCATGGCAGGACACATGGTCTTGAGATTGTTGGCAGACAAAAGCCCTGACTGTTCAGAGCCAGGACTGCAGAACGGCCTGGCAATTCCAATGAACCATAAAGTTAGGGTGAGACCCTCTGCTGATAAATTCAGCCACTTACGAATGACAATCTAAAAATTCAAAATCATACATTTTTTCCTTAAAGGTACTATGTAGGGTTTTGCTTAATAGTAAGTAGTAATGTTCTTAGTAATTAAAAAAAAATACACATCAATCTTAAATTTATATAAAGAGAATGGGGAATATATATTTATCCATATAAGGTATATTTATAATTTCAATTTGAAAGATAATGCTTTTTCTGTTGACAAAAGGGATTTGCCCTAAGGAAGATCTATTCTGTTATTCCATGTAAGCATTAGGGCTGGACAGAGTTGTTTGTTTTCATCTTTCCAGAAGAAGAAAAGCATTGAACTAGGGAATCCAGAGACCTCTGGACAAGAGAATAAAACAATAATATTGTTATGCTTTTTGACCATTGAATGCTAATTATCAGTACATAACATGAATCACTTTGTTCAGAGAAGATAAATAAGTTAAATAAACACGCATGTCATAGAGATAATATGATACAGTTTTAAGTGTATAAAGACAAAGGGTTAATGTCCATTGAGGTCTAGATATGATATGCTATCCAATTAGACACACTGAAAGACAATGGTCTAATGAAAAATGGCATGGATTGGAGACTTGCTAGGGTGTCAATGACACTCTGATTAGCCAACTAGTCTCCTTAGACGTGGGGGTCCCACAGGAAAACTCAGCCCAGTGCATGATGCGTAGCCCAGGCTGAGGCCTCAGAGCAAGTCCAACAAACTGAAGAGTACTCATGCACAAAACAGAATGGAGTTTAAAGAAAGCTGAATGCAGAAAAGGATTTTAAAGTAAGAAAGAAAAAGGATAAATAAATCTGCATAGAGAGTAATCTCCAAAGTAGGAAGGAAGATAAAAATCGGTATAAATGTTTTCAAGAGTATATAATACTAAATAAATAAACACATGCCTTTGATCCCAATACTTGGAAGACAAAGACAGGTTCCTTGTGAGTTGAGACCACCTTTGATTAAAATAAATGGGTTATTTTAAGCTATGATGTAGTCAGAGAAGAGCCTAGCTAGAGGCATATAAGTATTTGTAAATATTTTTTGAGTGTGAGTCTTATTTCTGGGAACATGGAGCTAGGAGGAAGAATCAGAGTCAACTCCTACAATTCAAGGATTTCATAATTCCTTTCTCTCTATTCTCGTTTCTCTCCTTTCCATCTAGTGTTAGGAGGTGAAACCAGGGCGATAAAGGGTAGGAAAAAGAAGAACCCACAAAGTAGCAAAATCTGGAATCATAACTAGAAGTTTTACTTTTCTAAAATATCAAAAATATCAATAACCAGAATTATAGCCTGCTTTCTCTATGCAGAAATAAGTCAAGTCAATGCTCATGAGGAAAAAAAAGAAAGGAGCACTCAAAGGTGCCAGCAGATTCCAGAAGGCTGTCCTAAATGTGGTACCAGGATCTTAAAACCAACACAAGCAAGGTGCAAGACCTCGTGAAACCACCTCCTGTGACAGCGGGGTTCTCCGTTGGGACATGGAGCCTCTGTGTGTGTCCCAAGTTCACACTGAAGGTTCCAAAGACGACATGTCTCTGGGGAGGCAGCAGAGGTCCTCCTGGCTACTTCAATGACTCAGAAAGAGAGCAAAGTTCACATGTGCTAACCTGAGGCTCTCAGAGGCTGTGTACTCCCAGTCTGGCTGCTGATTGTCTCTTAGCTCAGAGCCATCCATCCAAACCTCCTTTGGGATCCTTAGAATCTAAATTCAACTTCTGTTTTGGTAGGTTGGGTTAGGTTCAGACAAGAAAAATGCCCTTCCTCCTAATAGGCCCACCACCCCACTAGGTCTCTTCATTAATAGGTTTTTCACTCCCATGTTTCCCATGTGTATGGTTGGTTCCAATGGTCCGTTCCTCCTTAGTGAATGACTGATCACCTCCATAGGCCCAGGTCCCTGGTCTTCTACCTCTTGAGGCACCAGCATAAACTGGAATGTATTCACTCCCCCAGGCTGAGACTTGCTTTATTAAGACTATCTGAGCTTTGCAGGACTCAGAACAGCCTAGACGGGCCCCCACCCCAGCTGCCCAGAGCCCAGCTTGCAGCGGTTCTAGCTCCTAGCTTCCACATTGAAGAGCCTCCTCATCTCCCTTGCCCCAAACTCTCGAGGTGGAAGCCACAGTTCTTAACTTCCAAAATTGCCTTTTGTCTTTTGCTACTGTAAATCTGTGTGGAGCTAATCTGGGAACTGATTCTTACAAAGGGATTTTAGTTTGGAGAAGTAAAAAGGGTTCCTTCTAAACCTGTTTCTTCAAAAACTGGCTCCACGCCCTGCAGTGACATCCACCAAAGCTGATTAAGATGGTTTGGGATTTTCCCAGGAGGTGCATAGAGAAAGATGGGGCTTCAGCCTCGCAGAGCAATGCTCCTTGCTCTACAATCCTCAGAGCACAACCCATGACACTTGCCTCTCTTCACACACTTAGCACAGAACCCCAGACGTCTGGGTTTTTTGACACTCTTTTAAAAAGTACTTACACCATTTAGAAATACCCCTTCGGTGCTGCAGGTAAGGCACAGAGTTTCCACGTCGTGTGGCTTCACCAGCACGTAACAAATTTCCCCTTGAATCTGTCTCCACGGTGGGGCACGACACCCATTTGAAAATTCATAATCTAAAACCAGTCATGAAACCATAAGTAAGAGGAGTTTAGCTTAGTGAGATGAAAGTGTATGAGCTTCAATAAAATAGATATTATGGGAATAAGAAAGTTCATTATCTTGAATACGCAACTGGAATGCAACTATGGAAAAGCGTTTTGAACACAGATGTAAATGATGGCAAATGAGTCTAAAAAGACACGAACCTGAAGTGTATTCAATCGACTCCAGCACTGTCTGTTCCCCTTTTCCTGAGAAACGTTTGAGCAACTCAATATCTTTCTTAAAAGTCCCTGGATTCAAACTGATCTCTCTGAAACAGAAATGCATCATGTCAGGGGGACCTGCCTATTTGTAATTAATGCTGAAGCTCATTTAAATCCACAGAGACAAAAGGACTAGAGGACCAGTGGGAGGGGGAGGGAGAGGGGTGTCTCAAAATGGAGCTAAGAGAGTGGATATCCTAAGTATAAAATACATACACATCTGAAAGATTGAAAAGAATAAAATTTAAAAGCAAATGGAAAAGAAATTCATAACTACTATAACATAAATGGTAATTTCTTTTTAAAATTACTTCTTTATTCAGTGTATCTGTGTGGGGGCCAGAGTTCATATGGTAAGGTCGATTTGTGTCTCTCCCTCTACCATGGGATAGAACCTAAGTCATCAAGCTTGGCAGCAGTCATCTCTCCCTGCGGAACCATGTTGCCTGCCCCCAAGTGTTCATCTCATAATAGTAGTACCACACCATAGAAAATACTAGAAATATGAGCACCATTTGTACTGCACAAACTCTACTTCTATTTGTGCAATCACTTGATATGTATAATTAAAGAGTCTTGAAAAGAGCCACGTGTGCTCAATGCCTTCTGACCTGGAGAAAACCCCACTTGAAAGTCCTACCGAGAATAACTAAAATTGCTATTAGAACTTGGATAAATAAATCCAGTAGAGCGGACGTTCTGTTCCTGTGAACTGAACCGTTAACTCAGTAACAGTGACGATGATGCTCTTTCTTGTATTTCTCTGTAAGATGCTGAGAGCACCTTCGTGGCTGCATCTGAGCCGCTTCACTGGCACTCACAGTGAAATGTGCTTTAGGGAGTGGTTGAGCAGGTGCAGGTCCAGCTGCTTCAGCAGGATGGCGACTTTCCTTTTAATATACGTCTCTTTGTCTTTGATGATCGTATCAAGAAGAGTCAAGCTAGTGGAGTCTTCTTTCATCTCACCATAATCCGGACCCAAGATTTTCACTACGGGGTCTCTGTTTGCTGACAAAATAGCAACATAAATAATCAAGATTATGCAGTGCAAAAAAGACAAAAATGAAGAAATCCCACTAAATTCTCCTTAATTTGGTTCCTCTCATTCAGTTTCCTTTGGACATGCCTGTTTGAATTCCCCCCTCCTTATGCGAGATCATTGTATAAGGGCTGTCTTAAACTTCTTCGTGCATGTCTTTGTATTATGTCAGCTGTCTGCATCACAGTGAGTTTAATGTAGTGAAGGATATGTATATGAGTTGTAATGTATGGGTTGCACACTCATGTGTGCAGAGTTCAGAGAAGGATGCCAGGACCCAGTTCTAGCATTCTCCTTATTGATATGAATCTGCACTGAACCTAGACCTAGGCTGGCAGCCAGTGAGCTCGAGACCCTTTGTCTGTCTCCACACCCACAGTGCTTGCCTTACACACACACACACACACACACACACACACACACACACACAAACCTATGTCCAGCATTTTATGTCAGTTTTGGGATTTGACCTCAAGTCCTAATGCTTGCACAGGTGCTCTTATCTATTGAGCCATCTGTCCAGTCCTAACATTTTCAACATTTTAAGGTGTACCCTCTAACCTCACATCGAAGTAAGCAGAACTCGGTTACCATATTCCTGAAACCTGCTGGTCACCTATTCTAAGCCCACAAAAGACATAGGATCCATTGTTACCCGTAATTAGACTTTTTTTCCCCTGATGGTAAATGTGCATAACACAAGTGTAGGAGACCAATTGCACTATTTTTCACATTAGACAGTTATGAATGAGTAATAATGAGATCAGTATGTCTCCTCAGTATAAGGGAAACCTTCCCATGGAGCTGAATGAACATAATTATTCACAGAAGCCTGTGATGTCACAAACAGATCTAATGAGGAAGAAAAACAAGAAGAGCTGTCTCCTCAAAAACAAAGTTCAAACCCCTCTTGAGGAAACAGGCTGCCATGCACAGGGCTGTATGCTAAGATGAAATAGCTTCAGATGCTGTTCCCTGTAGCCTGTCTTCAAGCATGACCTTACAGACTACAGGGCACTTCCAGAAGCCATATGCTTAAATGAGAAACCTAGACGCCTACCAGTGACACACCAGACGTTCCATTTGAAATAAACTGGATACTAACAGTTCAGCCAGGAACGTGAACAACTCTCATGAAGTAGTACATACAATGTTTTATCATGCTCTTACATGGTAGGACTTTTTTCAAGTGAATGTACTTAAAACATTCCCCTCCCCCAAGACTGTGTGTCTAAAAGTTCACATCACAAGTGGAGAGTGCGTATCACCTTCAATACAGGCCTGTGCCTCCTGCAGCTTGCTGTCTGTGGCAACGGATAACAACTGTGACAGTTGCCCAAAGCTCCTGACTTTAATATAAGGTACAGAGAGAAGCAGCAGGGGCTGTCCATCTTTATCAACTTCTTCTGATGCAGCTGTTGTTGCACTACAAAATGGGGGGAGATGAAAGCTGAAGTTATCTTCACCTCAGGAGACATTATCAAGAAGATATTTAGACTGACAGACTATCCTGGAGACCCTAGGAACTAGAAATGGCTCTGACTGAAAGCTGCCCCTCCCCCCTCCCTCTCATGCTTTGACTCAGCTCCCAAGCTCCCAGCAGCCAGAGCAGCAGGCCTCCCAGGACATGATCCCCACAAGTCCTAGAATTCACTTTGAACTCATTTAGTCACAGTTTCAGATTTGTTTCTCTAGGGTCTCCTTGTTTCTGGTGTCTTTTGAAAAGCCTGGGGCAGTCACACTGGGTATCCAACGCACTCTATATTACCCCACAGTGCTTAGTGGTTAGTAATTAGTGATTTTCTCATCTACTTTGTGTTTATGAACAGAAAGGCAAACTAGAACCTTCTGTGGATTATCTCTACACTCTAAACATCCTAAGTCAGTTTTGCTCTTAACATCATAACCAAATTTTCTAACTGGCCTTTCCTTGATCAGAAATGATTAGATCTCCTGGGTTTTTTAATTTAGCGTTTTTATCTATTTTTAGTGTTTGATTTTGTTTGGTTGGGTTTTTTTTAAGGTTATAAGTATTTTAAGAGTTTCATGAGAGTGACATTGATATAAATTTCTATCACAACATAAATTAAATATCTGGTCTTTAAATTAGCTATTGCTTATGTTATTTTATTATATCATGATATCCCTGAGAGAGCTGCTTGCATGTGAAGACCCAATAATCTATTAAAAGCTGCAATGTGGGGAAACACATATGGAACTCTCCTGATTATTAGCCATAAAGAACAAATCCAACAGATCCAGATTATTTGCTTCTGGCACTGTGTTAGTCAATTTGGGATGCTGTAACAAAATACCTGAGTTTATCTGCACAAAGCAGGAAAGGTTGGTCTGAGCTCACAGCTGTTAAGGCTCAGGTCCACAATGATTTGGTCCTGCTGCTTTGGGCCCGTAGCCAGGCAGCACATGAGGGTGGAAGCACACAGTGGCTCATGAGCAGTCCAGGAAAGAGTGGAGAGCAAGGAAGAGGGACTGAGTCCTGACATCATCCCCGTCTACACAGCACCGCCAATGGCCGAACATCTCTCAGGAGGCCCAACTCTTAAAGATTCTTCCACCTCCCAACTGCACCACCCTCGTGACCAAGGCTTTCTCTCAGGAGCCTTTGGGAGCCTTTTATCCAAACTACAGTACTATGTCATTAAAATAAAAACAAGCAGAGAGACTATAGAAAACAGAATAATAGCCTTCCAAAATACTCTCAGAATAAAGGGGGTGGGGGGCGGAGTTAAATGGATGGTTAAGAAGATGGACAAACAAGGATTCTGATGGGGAGAACACTCTGCCTCTGTACTCTCTGATACAAACAAATCATAAGGGTCCTCACAGGATCAGGGAGGCAAAGACTGCTGGGCTGACTGATCTGTATGGCCACAAGCCAAGGAAGAAGCTTCCAGGAGTTGGGAAAGGAGAGAACAAATTCTCAAAGTCTCTACAATGAATGAGCCCTACCATGCTTCGACTTTTTTTCACCCTGCAGATTTATTTTAGACTCTGCCTTCCAGAACTACGCTAAACTTTGTGTTTTATTAAGCGATTGATTTTTCTGGTCCTTTGTGGCAGCAACAATAGCTAGCACAGAATCTCTGTCAGTGTGGTTCTGCCTGGTACCCATAGACACAGGCTCCATCCCCTGTGCCTCCAACAGTATCTGCATCTAGAAGATGCTGAATCTGTGGGATCACTGGGTGCATGCAATGCTTGTCGAGTTGGCCAGGGCATCTATGTGGAAACTGTTTTATCTACACAATAAGCTCCTGAAACAGTTTTTAGGACAGTTCTTAGTAAGGGTGACTCAGGTAAAGGGATAGTCAATCAATTTTAAACAGAAGCGCATACGGCTGAGCTCTAGGCTGACAGAGAGCCAAAAACACAAAGCCATTGAACTGGGGGTAGTGAAACTCTAGGTGGCTCCTGGGAAACAGAAGGGCCGTCTCCCATTGCTCTCTAGCTGAAGTTTATAATTCAGCAGAGAAGCAAGGATTACACCTCCGTGGGAGGCTCCTTATGATGCCAATCCCTTCAATCCCGGGGACTCTCCTACACCTAGGATTTCACCTGTAACATTGGCCTCTCAGGGCCTTACGTGGTACCAAACATCAGGTTTTTCTCTTTGACATTAGTATGCCTTCAAATGCACATTGCATGAGAAGGTCTCACACATTGCCAGTTCATCATCTACCTTGAAATGCAGCCTTGGCCCCTCTAGACCTCAGGTTACAGTCCGTTTTCAAGGAAAGCCAAGGCGGGTGCTCCAAACAGCAACCTAGAGGTCAGACCTGAGGCAGAAACAGTTCGGTAACACTGCTACTGACTCAGCTCTCCAGAGTGATCAGGTACCCTTCTTATTCAGCCCAAAACCCCTTACCTAGAGATGGCACTCATGTGTGTGCACCCTACATCAACTACAATTAAGAAACCGCCCCCCCCCCACCACACACACACACACAGATATGGCCAGAAGTACATCCTATGGAGGTAATTTCCTCTCTTGAGATTCTTTCTTCCACAATGTATCTATGTTTGTGTCAAATTGACAAAAATTACCTCTGACAGAAGCTGAGCAGCAGCAGGAGTGTACGTACCCCTCTCTGCTTCCTGGCTGTGGGTGTCATGTGAATACCTCCCTCCTGCCAAGCTAACTCTCTGCTGTGATGGACTGTAACCTGCAACTGTGAGCCAGAAACACTCTCTTTCCCTCAATTGTGAAGGCATTTTTATCATAACTACAAGAAGGAGAAGGAAAATGCCCGGAAGTATGCCCTGGAAGGGAGTACTAGGACTTTGTATCTTAAGACTCTTTCTTTGTTTTCGAGATACTATTAGGTGAGTTACGTTTCTTCTGTCACACACTTCTGCTACGTTACCATAGTTCCAAAACAATGGGACCGGAAAGCAAGCATCAGAAACCCATGAGCCAAAACAAACCTCTTCCTTCTTTCAAGTTGATGCCTCAGACATTTTGTCACAGTAATGGAAGAGTGACTATAAGTTGACTGGCATTCCTTAGCTTGGCATGTAAATCAAGAGGTAGTGTGTAAGACCTAGACACATGAAGTATTTAGTATTTTCTATTATTAGCAAAATCTTATCTGTGAATTTTGTCTCTCTGAAGGCAGTCAGTACCCATGTGGTTTTCATCAGAGCCACATAAGCATGGTTTAGTTCCCAGTAAGTGATACCATTGGACCTGTCTCATCCCTTCCCACATCAAAGACATTTTTAGTAAAGGTCAGAAACAAAAATGATAGGCAGCAAAAGGGGAAAGTTTCATAATAAATTCGACAGAAGTAATATCGTCAAGGGGCTGCCGTTTCAAGACACACCTGACATCAAAATGCCCACATATCTCCCTCAGGACGGGACAGCATACAGAAAAATCTGCAGGCAGAGGCTACATATGGAAATTAAGTCAAATAATTTGTTCAAAAGAAAACCAGCAACAATATTGAGGAGTGTGCTGCATCCCCACCAGCTAAGGACACAGATGTGGTCATGTTGGGACTTGGCACATGGAAGGAACGCAGAGGCCAAGAGAGGATGACATTTTTTTCTGTTATTTGCTGTAAAACCATCTTTTGACAAAGTAGTTAATGTGTTTCTAATTGGTTTTACAGCTGAGTCCATCTTTTGAAAGCTTAGAGGAAAAAACTTCCACCTAAGTTCAAGAGGTTGAACTTAGGTGGAAGCAACCACGAAATGGGCGTCATCTGCAAATGACTAGCTCTGGCGAAGATAGTGAATGACACTTGGCAGATATTAAAAATCAGAAGTTCAGAAAAGGGAGGAGGCCCGTCACTAAAGAGCTCTTTAGTGCAGTTCAGGAGTGGATTTGCAACTGTTAAAATGAAATCTTGACTTTATTGAACAAACAATCCCAAATGGAAAGAGGAACGTTGTCTGTAGGAAGCGTCGGTGAGCTAGGAAACTGCTCTGCATGAGATCAGCCTTTAAGAGAGAAAATGCAACATCAAAAAGGGACAGAAACAACAAAGGGAAAAAGCAAGCTATGTAATTCCCTGAGGGTGCACCTCAAGTAAATAGACCTGTGCTTGCTTATTACTCAAATACAGCATACATACATGTATGTCTAACCATGCGTAGTATATATATCCATATGCATGCTTGTATGTGTGTACACACACATATGTTCACATATGCATATGTTCAAAAGAGATGAACTGATACTTCACTCTTTGAACTACTGACAGGGTCTTTATAAATCTCATATTTGAAACTCTTTACTAAGAAGTTTTTCCCTTAACGACTTTGGATGGAGATCAATTTAGAGCACGTGTGTAACATGCATGAAGCACCAGGTTTTATCCTCTCATAGATTGAGGAGAATTCTCCACCCTCCTCTTGTTAGTCTAGAGAATGAGATGGTTAAATTCTGTAAGGCTTTGGTTAAACCAGGCATCACAGCCAGTCCTAGAGACACGTGGAAAGGCAAGCAGAAAAGAGAATGCTGAGATCTGGAAAATGCATTCTCCATCAAAAAGGAATGGCATTTAAGTTAAAAATCAGTAAATCCCATGTTTCCACCCAAAGTACCCTTATGTATCCTGTGTATCTCCACTTGGCAACAGGTTTAGAAGATTATTAATTAGCTCCAACTCCACACCCAGTCAATGAAAATCTAAGGTTGTGCTGAATTCTAGAAGCAATTAATGTGGCTTACCTGACAACATAACCTGAATCAAATGCTGAGGGTTCCAAATATGTTTTCCACTCAAGTGGTTCTACAAAAACAAATTTTGCCTCTTGGGGATATTTATAGGAAAAAGATTCCACAAACTTGGTAATTTCATTCAGTATTGACTCATTCAGAGGAGTGATCTCCAGGGTTCCAGTCTCATACCCAGCAGCAGTCCACTGTGCTGACCTAGTCAATGCCACACCCATGGGGCTGTTTCTCCTCCGAGGCAAGCTCAGAGCGCACACTACAGCAAAACAGAAAGAGTTAGAGGCATCCACATTTTCACGTGAACATTTTTTTTTCATTTTCAAGACGTTACATTAGTGTTATCTAGCCTACATCCAACATGTTTAACAATCTAACTGTTCCTCAATCCAATAAAACAACCAAGCATCACTGCATAAAACAGAGTTGTAGTGAAGGAATTTCCAGTATCAGCCTACCCTAAAATTAATAATGTCTTTCTAATTTCCAAAAGCGTAAGAAACAGAACAGCTGGACAGAAAGCTTAAAAAAGAAAACGTCGAGAATGGAAAAACAGAATCAGAGGAGGTTGGCAGTAAGAGCGTTGCTTCCCAGCTCTGATGGTCTGATGGAGGCCGGGGTTCGAGTAAAACACACAGACACACACACACACACACACACACACATTTGATCTCAACCACAGCCAGACATCATTTATAATTAAGCAATTAAATGGAACCTGATCTCTAATTGTCTTACAGTCATAATATCTGCCTGGGGGCACTGAAGGCAGACAGGCTAGCCCTCCCCCAAGTCTCTTGAGTCCCTTCCTGACATGCATCTGAGGTTAATAAAAATAGGATCAAATTGTGATTGTGAATTGTCATTTTAATTCTTGAGGAAAGTTAGTACAGTGTATTGTGCTTATTCAGGGCACAGGATCTGAGTCCTGTATTTCTGCCCAGAGATCATATGCAAAATAGAAATACTGTTTTCCTATGAGTAACTTTGACAGCTGTAGGAACAGGTCACAGATTTTTAGTCTATTTATCTAAACTTATCAAAACAGTGTAGCAATAAAATTTAAAGCAAATCCAATAAAATGCCTTTCACTTTGGCTAAACAGAAATCTGTCTGTACAAGGAGATCTTTAAAAGATGACTTTATCTGAAAAATTAAGTAAGAACAAAGTAACAACTTACTAACAATTATAGTATTGTTTAAAAATTGTCTATATTTTTATAATGTCATTGACCTGTAAAACCTTCCCTCCAGAATGTTAGATAGTCATAAAATTAAACACAAAATAAATTGAGCTTTTCTTATCTGCCATTTTAACAAAGGCATTGAAATAAAACGTTTGATGCAGAGAGTGGAGATTTTACTTTCTCCACCACATACATTAAAATGTAAAATCTATAACAGGACTTCAGCAGCTCTCTCCAGGGGACTATTTCCTGCTGGGATCAGAACAGCAACACTGTGACCAAATGGCAGGAAGAGACATCGTTGGCATCTAGTGGGGAGTGCCAAGGATACAAATATTGTCCTTTTGCATACGAGTGCCCAGCAGGAAGAACTCTGCTGAAATCTACAACATCTGGTATTTGGAAAACTTCAGATAAGTTAATATCACAGCCTAAAATTTTCCTTCACTTTAGGTAAGTCACAAAGCAGTTTTAACATGCATTGAATATCTCAGGATTGGAGTTGTCATATAAATGAAACAAAAGTTTTCATATTTTGCTCTATATTGAACTTCAATCAGGAGCTCAGCATCTTGTGAAATCGCACTATGATGACAATAGCAGCCACACAATTTAAGATATATTCCCTGGTGTCAGCCAGTGTTTAGAAACAGACTACATCAAGGTAATCCCATCTTAGGCTGAGAAACTCCCTAAGATATTCTAGTATAACGATACCTAAACATTTACAATTCTTTTTCTTCACTATTAGTGTTAAAAATGTATTATTTATGTAAGATTATTATCTCTACCCTTGGTTTCAAAATAATAAGTCGTCATTACGAGATATTCATTAAAAAGTCCAGGTGCTGTGGAAAACAACTTCCCTTTGTTTCTCTCTCTCTTCTCTGTCTCTCTCTCCTCTGTCTCTCTCTCTCTTCTCTGTCTCTCTCTCTCTTCTCTGTCTCTCTCTCTCTTCTCTGTCTCTCTCTCTCTCTCACACACACACACACAAGACATACAGAGGTACTGGTGAGACAAAATATGATATACAGATTTTTCTGTGATTTCTTTTTTCTATTTCTAGTTGACAGGAAGTGCTTTTGATGTCAAATACAAAAAACATGTGCCTGACACTTTTATTTCCTAGTGTTCAGAGAATAACTATAAACAACTGAAATGTGCAAATGGTTCATCTAATCCAGGAAAGCTTCAGTGGACATTCTGCCCATATTTAATCATCAGTAGACTCTCTGCTTCAGGACACATACATGCAGTGTGCACACCATTTCTTTCCTTCACTCTTTCTAAATAAAACTGGGTTTTATGGATCACACAGGACTATGGTAGTCGATAGGCAACAGTGCGAAGACCTCTTAGAAGACACTTTGAAGGGAGCGAAGACATGCAGAGAGTTCTTTTGCTCATGAGAATTTTTTATGGAAATGTAAATTAAACTCACGTTTAAGACTATATAAATTCCTTTTCTCAGTCAATGCCAAGGAGCCCAGAAATGAGCAGCCTCTAGTGAGCATTAGCAGGAGCCCTAAGAACGCCTCAGACGTTGGGACAATCCTGAAAGCAAGAGCAATACTCTTAGGAAAGAAAGTGGAAAATCAGTGGTGTTCAAACGAGCAAACAAAAATTACGACATTTTATCAGGACAGTTTCTCCCAGCCCCATGTCACTGCTCCATTAGTTCTTTTGACTTTAACAAACAAGGCTACAACAAATACACAACAGTATCTTATAAATTAATGTTTTTAAATTAATGTTTCCAAGGAAAGTTCAAAGTTAAATAGGAACAAAGTGGGTTTTTTTTTATGCTAAGCTCCAAGCTTCCTTCATCATTAAGAAATTGCAATAAATTTGGAAATAATCACGGTAACAATCCAGTTCTTCATGAGGCTAAGGGTAACACCTGTGGAGAGCCAGGACATGCATGGCTACTCAGACAGAAGAACCCTAGCACATTTCAAGCCCGAGCTCTGCAGTTGGAGCCCCTAGTACTCTGATGTGACAGAGATCTGGAAAGAGGTGGGTGGTGAAGGTCAAGGTGAGACCAAGAGAGGGCAGAGGAAGGGAACCATATCTGAAGACTAGGAAGCGACTGAAGTGGAGCAGTGGGCCGCTCGCTCGCTTGGTGGAAGTCAGGAGGTCCCTAGGCCAACTCTGGGCAGCTGGAAAGTGCTTGAAAGGAGGAATCCAGGGGGTGGAAGAGAAGTGGGGAGGAGAGGGCTGAAGGACTGGAGATGCTGGGGAGATGGGGAGAGGTGCCACAGTGGAGACCAAGAGAGATGGGAAAGAGATTAGACTAGAGGAGAGCCAAGGACAGAGAGGCAGGAAGAAAATCCACACTGTGAGTCCGACCTCAGCGAACGCCACCGCGACCACTCACCTGCAGTGCCGCCTGTGCCCGCGCACATCGTTGCTAGGACACCGGTAAACACCCGTCCTGCCGCGCTCGACACCAACACCGCAGTAGCCGGGGAGGAAACCCTGAGCAACTCCAGCCTCTAGCCGCTGCTCCGAACTCCGAGACGCCCAGCCCTGCACCTTGGAAACACTGGGATTCCTCCGGCGGCCGCCTGCAGAGCCCCAGGGCTCATCCCAGCTCAGTCCAGGGACTCGGGAGCGGCTCTGAAAAGGGAAGAGACTAGAGCGGCTCCGAAAATGGAAGAGACCCGCACTCAGAAAAGAGGCATTAGAATATCCTGTGATGTTTCGCAGGCTTCCAGACAAGCATAATCTAAGTACTGAATCTATCGAAACCCTCAAAAATAGCAACCGCTCTCAGGATATTTGAGGCTTGCAGTAGCTTTTTATTCTTAAAGTAACTGTAGTAGAACTCAGACTCGCGAGGCTGAACATACAGACTTCTGCAGCAAAACCTCAGTGAAATGAAAAGCTCTCTTCTATCTGTAAAACAAGTATGCCATTACTCATTAAAATACATCTTTCTAAGATTTATTCTATTTTTATTTACGTGTACTGTGTGTGTGTGTGTGGTGTGTGATGTGTGTGGAGGGGGCACGAGGGTTGTGAGTGTAGGTTACAGAAAAGGAGAAAGGATCAAGAGCTAGAGTTACAGGTGTTAGGAGTCACTAGATAAGAATTATGGAAACTAGATTCTGGCCCTCTGCAAGAGCATTACCCCATTAAGATTATCTTGACCCCACTTGTAAACTGCCAGATACGAACCCATGGGGGCTTAGAAATTCGGGAAGGGGGGGCAACACTGATAATGGCGTGAGCAGTATATGCTTTTAGGGGACAAAATATGTATGGGCAATATATGACTTAAGGTGCAAAATGGTTGAGCAGTCCTGCGTTGATTAAGAATGTCAAAGGGGCAAAGGAAGCCCACGACAAGGCTACCTGGTCTGCAGCTCAGATATAGAAGACAGAAATGCAGAAGGTAAAAAAATTTAGCCTCTTGGAATTTTTTGAGTTCTTTTCTTTCTGTTTTGAAATCATCGATGTTGTTGAGGATGGAATAGTTTACTCACTGGAATCTTTACCTTCCAGAAAACAAAACAAAACAAAACAAAACAAAACAAAACAAAACAAAACAAAACAAAACAAGACAAAAAACAAACAAAAACTAGATTTCTCTACTCCAATCATTGTAAGAAAGACTTCCCATAATTTGTGTCTTGTCACTTGGCTCCTAGCACTGCAAGGGAATGGAAGAGTGCTGTTTCCTTTAAGTGTGTGTCCGTGAGACCTAGGTGACTGACACACAAGAAATAAAATTGGTAAATCACCGGGTGAAAGTTGGGGGTTTTAGAGAGTCAAGGGTTTGGGGTCTTGGATAAAGTTGGTAGAACCTACTTGAGGGTTCTAAGTAGCTGTGTTCCTAGAAGACAGCTGGCAATTGAAACAGCCCACCCGGGAGTGAGCGTGCGACACACCGGCCTTCCTGTAGACTCTGCACTGTAGAGGAGTTCTCAGCGTTCCTAACACTGGGACTCCTTAATACAGTTCCTCCTGTTGTGGTGCCACGCAACCATAAAATGTTTTTGTTGCTATGTATAAGTAAATGTCCGACTGTTGTGAGCTATAATGTAAATACCTGCTATGCAGGGCGACTGACGTGACCACAGGTCGAGAACCACTGCTGTAGAGCCACTGTAGAACCACGCTGTAGAGCATGGGAACACAACCTAGGTCTGCCCCATGGAATGGGAGATAAAATCTTCTGAGGTGGGAGCCCCTACCTTCAAAGAGGAGAAGGGGGGCAGACGGGTTGTAGGAGGAGAAGGGCAGTGAGCAGGCTCCAAAAGCAAATAACTAAAATAAATAAATAAATAAATAAATAAATAAATAAATAAATAAATAAATATTTTTAAAAGCCTTCTGGGGTACTCAGAAAAAGACTTGCTTTCTTTAATCCATCCACGCTTACTGCGGCAAGCCTCTCCTTCTGGGTCCTTTTAAAGCACCTGCAAGGCTATCAGAACACAGCCCATGACAGACCTGGTATTATAAATAACTTGGATGGGTTGTTTTGTGGTTTCTGGAACCTTGAGGTTTAAATGAAGGCAGGATGGTTGCCTTGGTTACAGAGAAAGGAAAGGCCTGTGCCAAGGCTTTCTCCTCTACTGATAGACTGCTGGTCATCTTCACACTCATATGACACTTTGTGTGCCTGTCTCCGTGAGAGTACTCCTGTTTTCTTAATAACAACAGTCCTACTGGAATAGAGCTTTCTCCACTGAATTAATTTTAATTTGATTGCTTCTACAAAGACCTTATGCATTCTAAGATCATGAGACATTAACCTAGAAGTGTCATATTATACTATGTTTCTGTAGTGAAACTATTAAATTCTATAGAAAAAATAGAAATATAACAGGGATAAGTAGAAATTATATATTAGGTAAACTTAAGCAGTAAGTCAAGTAACTATTATTTAGGGAATTTTATATGAATCAAACGAAATGGTTTGGATTTTAAAATAAGATTGAATACTTAATAGGCATTTTGGGTTGAAGTAGCTTCCTGGGTAAAGGGCACTTTTCACCTGTCCCTTCTCTGGCACCCTGGTATTCTACAGGAAGTTGGTCCTTTGAGTGGAAAACATGGGCAGGAAAATGAGCAAATGACTGGTATCTTGAACTGAGGTTTGGAGGGGCAGGGTGAACATGTTACAAGTTTCAAAGCCGTCTAAAAGAAATGGAATGGAGAGTTTCCCCAGTCTAAGATAACAGGCAGGCAGCAGGGTCAGGAGTGTATTTGGTAATCTTCATGCTATATCAGTGACCTGGTTGAGAAAGGTCATTGCCGAATTTGTCAGCCTTAATCCTATGGCACTGACTTGGTTTGGGGAAACCCTGGTGTATTTAGTAACCTTTTCCCCTCACCGTGGAGCTCCACTCAAATAGAGGCAATGTGAACACACTCAAAATGTGCTCAGATGAGAGTGGAACAAGAGAGTGGTGGGGACAAGATATAGGTGAGACACATCCATCAACTGTGGATGGCAGACAAGAGTAATGGCCTACCAGAAAGGAAAGAACTGGAACTCAGTAGGAGCTCAGTGTAACAAAAGCCAACAGAAACAAAAAACAAAACAGCTCTGTACATCACCTACCCTGGAAAGCCTCGAGTCCTACCAGAAGTCTGGGGAGTAGCTGGGCCCTACATGCTTCTCCGCCAAAAGGAGGGCTTGTAACTTAGGTCCCAGGCACAACACGATGTACCGGGACCATAGATACTGAGCATAAAGGCCCTCACTCCCACAGACCCTCTTTCCTTCAGTGGCAGCCATGCTGCCATCTGCGAGCAGAAGATCTGAGACTGGCCAACCTGAAAGCAAAGACTGACAAGGGGAGGGGGTGTCTCATTTCAGAGTCTTTTAATCAAACCTTGCTGTCCTCCGATCTGCCAGTCATTCATCTATGGGCTCACCCAACTATGCATCAAAAATACTTTAAATCAACATGATAAGGACATGGTCCTTATCATTGGGTCTTTATCATTGGGCCCTTATATCCCAACACTCTGGAGGCAGAGGCAAGTGATCTCTGAGTCCCAAGCTAGCCTGGTCTATATAGTGAGTTCTAAACTAGCTTGGTCTATGTAGTGAGTTCCAGGTCAGCCACAGACACAGAGTGCAGCCTTTCTCAAAAGTATCTATGTTTTTAAAACATGGCTTCTGTTCTCAATATGGATATACATTTTTCCAGTCAATTATTCCTTACACCATAAAGCAATGACAACTGTTTACACAGAATTTACTTTGTATTCTTTAGGGTAAGGACAATAGGATGTAGGGCCTGGAAAAGAAACTTGTGATTACAGAGACATGTGATGGTAGCAGAACTGGATCCTCTTCCTCTAAGTAAGTCGGTGAGATCTCTACGAAACTGAGGCTCAGCCATCACAGTCCAAGCATGCCATTTAGGAATGTGAAAATATTTTGGCAATTTGAAAGACAGTAGCCGAAAGTCATTGATCTTGATGGCTTTTAGAAGGAGGATGCATCGGCAAAGGAAAGGGTAGGGAAAAGTGCCGTAGTGACGCCAGAGAGTTTTCTTTGGCCATAAGGAAGAATGGAGTTATGTCATTTCATTTCCTGCAAAATGGATGCAACTGAAGATGATAATATTAACTGAAATCAGCCAGATTCAGAAAGACAAGTACCATGTGTTTTCTTTTATTCATTTGTCTATTCCAGATTTGTATGTGTGTGTGTGTGTGTGTGTGTGTGTGTGTGTGTGTGTGTGTGTGTGAATGGCATGGATATAGAAGGAAAGCTGAGGAAAGGAATAAACTAGTAGAAGAAGAGAAAATGGGATAGAGGAGGGAGTGGAGGTTACAGACAATGAATATACTCAAAATACTGGTATTCTTAAAGCATCCTTATGTAACCCATTAGTATGTATAATGAAAGTATGCCAAAAGAAAACAAAAGAAAGGGTTAATAAATCAGACTGCAAAGAAAGGAAGGATACAAACAAAGCCAGGAGGAGCAGCTGAGGTTATCAAAGAGCTGACCACTGCCTCAGCTTTGCTCCTCAGTCTCCGGGACCAGCCAGTTGTCAGAAGACAGGGATGAATCCAGCCCTGAAGGTAAGAAAGCTCCCCTCGGAGGGAGTGAAGTGGCTGGTCAGCGTTCATCACCACCACAATAATGCCTTGTGACGAACTGCTCCAGAGCTCAGTGGTATCTGTAGATGGACGCCATCCTTGAGAAGCTTTGGGTCTCTCATGCTTCCTGGGTCACTCACACTTTCAGGTTGCAGCTTCTCTGATTCATGCTGTGATCACGCGGCTCTGGTCCAGATCAGCAGTGGTTGTAGAAAGTCCTCCTCCACATGACGCATCCTATAAGCTAAGCTGAGAGGCATGTCTACCTGCTGCATGCTCTTGTCATGTGGATTATTTTACAGGCTTTCCCACTGACCAAAAGAAGTCAAGTGGTCAAGCTCAAAGACAAATGGTCAAATAATATAATTTGTATATTTAATGTCTCTCAAGGACTCATAGGTTAAGTAAGGGCTTAGTCTCCAGCTTTGCACTGTTTGGAGGTGGTGAAACTTTGAAGATGTGGGGCCTAGTGGAAGGTTATAGGTCAGTGTGGTCATGCTGTAGAAGGGAACTGTAAAACTATAGTTGCTTTCTCTGTCACTTTCTCTCTAAACTCTGAGGTGACTGGGTTTCATCTTTCCTGGTGATATGTTCCCTCTCCACAGCCCAAAAGCAATCTAGTCAAATGACCATGAAATGAAGTTTTCACAATGTAACAAAACCCTTCTTCTTTTTAATTTGATTGCCTCAGGCATTTTATTCTAGTAACAGAAGGTTAATGCAATGGGGAATTATTTGCTCACTACAGAGTCATGGTAAAGGTACAAATATATAATATCACTGACACAGCATAAAGAATTATTAGAAATATTAATCAATCTGCCAAAACTTATGTCAACTTTTATTCATCGAAAGTACCCTCATCATGGCTATCATTTCTGTTATATCCAGCCTCTACCAAAAGCATCTAGAATGAATAGTAGAATTAATAGCTCATTTTTTTCTTCTTTGTGATTAGAGAGAAGTTCGCTGGTTAAAAGCACATACTACTTTGCTGAAGACCTGGCTTTAGTTCCCAGCACACATATCAAGTTGCTCACGACCCCCTGTTACTCCCACTTCAGGGATCCAGCACTTACCTCACATCTTCCTGAGTATCCATAAATACTTGGCATACATTCATACAGACAAGGACACAGACAAACAGATTCAGCCTTTAAGAAACCCCAAAATGTGTTTCTTTTAAAATATAATTTTCTTGAGTTGTTTTAAATTAAGTTGATAGGTATGAAATCTATTTTAAAATCTTTTATTTTAATGCGAATACAGAATCTTATAGGAAATTTTGAAAACCCTTGTGTGTCAAGCCACACTTATTCTGGATGTTTTTAAAGTAGAAACTGGAAGAAGCCAAGCACTGGAATGCAGGCAAGGTTATCCAATATAGAAAATTCATGGTCTAGCCAAGTAGTGATTACCCAGAAACCCTCATGGAGAATAAAGGATTTACTGTGAGACTTGATATTTTGGAAAAACAAACCAAGAATTAATAATATCCGGGTGATGTCTCCCAGTATCACCAAGGGAAACAATGAAGACTTCTCGGGAGAATGGCTTCCAGATGCACAGTAAATCATGTATCCGTACCAACACGAACCTGGCTGAGGGAGGAACTTTCTTATTCGAGAAAAGAAGCATTCTTATGCTACTAGATGCATTTTCTCTCAACCCTGTAGTACTATTAAGGAGGTAAAAGCCAAGCCCATTTGCCTTTCCAAGTAATGAAAGGATGAAGAAATTATGCCATGAAAATGAGTTTTGCCACTCCATGTGATTTGTTCATTAAAAAAAAAAAATAAGCAGGGTAAGACTCATCGTGAAATTATCTGTTGACTTTACTGTCTACAATGTATCCTGAAGTCACGAGGTTGGAGAAGGATAGTCATTAAGTGGAAGGTGGCAGTAGGGAGCCAGTGCAACACTGCCTGTAGGAACTTCATACACAGATAAATGTAAAGACTCTGGATACTGGAACTATACATCCTAAATCATTTACATCCATACGTCCTTCAAAGAAGTTCAGGTGTCCCCAGAGTGGAGCTGCCATGCTCCAGGGACCTCGGAAGTCTTTAGCCATTTCATCTGATGAACTCCATCATGGATCTCAAGAATGAGAGTCTGCTAGGCCCTGGTAACCTTAGAGATGGCATCAGAAAGAACATTTAGTGAGGTCAGTAGCCTTTTCTTTCTACACTGAAACATTCCTTTGAGCTTTTTATCCTTGTGTCAAGTCTTTGCCCTTGAGCATGTCTTCCTTAGGACTTGTGGCCAGGTTGAAATGTATCAACCAAAGTTTCAGAAACAAAACAAGTTACTAAGGGATGCAGACAGACTGTATTCAGATGTGATAAAATGAAGAGTGAAATGTGTGTATTTGCTAAGGAATATCCTTTTGAATCAGTCAAAGTTCCTCTAGAAAGCTCAAGGCACAAATGAACCATTTGGTAATTTCCACAGATACTAAGTGCTTAAAGCAGAGCAGAGGGAGAGGAAGTCTAAATGAACCAAATTAATCTTCTAATAGTCTGTTTCCTTCCTAATTGGCTAATCAGATGAGTGTAGGTACAGAAACGCAGATTAAGAAAACATATGCTACACAGCACCGCTTGCCATGTGACGGAAGTCCTTTTCCTTCTCTCAGATTGACTGCCTAAGTGTTACAGTAATATCTCCGGAGCACATGGGAATGAGGGCAGCAATGGGGCTTTGCAGAAGTGTCTGCTTCTGCGACGTGAGTAAACTCACTCCAGATTAGCTAAGATCAAGTTTTGGTGTGAGAAACAGACCCAAAAGCAGGGATCTCCAGAAGAGGGAACCTAATGACTCAAAATGATCTGTTAACAGCATGGGGGTGGGGGTGGGCAGGGGAACAGTCAAGCCCTCTGGGGAGGCTTCTACTTTGCAGCCTCTCCCCCTCCCTCCCACCCCCGCCGCTGCTTCCCCTCTGTGCAGAGTCAATTCTGTAGGACCTACTGCTTGTCCAGCCATCAACATCGAAAGGGATGGGAAAACCTTGAGAGAAAAAAATGGAAAAGGCTGTGACCTGTCTTTTCAAAGAACATTTCCATTCTAGCTTTGTCTGTTTCATTGGCCAAAGCTAACCACACAGAAGACTTTTTTTGGCTTTAATATTTTAAAGCCTATTAGTAGGTGCTCAGAAATTTAAGTTTGTCTTATTTTCCTGGTACTTCTTTCTTTCTCTCCATCCTTATAAAGTAACCTTGGTTTTGTTTTTTTGTTTTGTTTTGTTTTGTTTTGTTTTTTTAGCAGAGATTTTTTTTTCTCCGAAATGACATCATTTGTGTTATATCCAATAGAGTACATCAGGTTTCTCCTTAAGAGTTTGCCCAGAGTCCTTTGCCAACCTTTGCCTTTTCTGCTGTTCTTTAAACATGCAGAGCTGTTGTTATACTGTTCTGTTCAATGAAGGCACTTATGTTCATTTACATTTTGTGGTATCTTATATCCTGCTATTCGTACCATCTTTCTATAATTCCTTTCTTCCTCTCTGGTGTCGTTTGTTCGAGGTTTGGTTGGTTGGTTTTGTAGGTTTATTTGTTTGTTTGTTTGTTTGTTTTCAAGACAGAGTTTCACTGTATAGCCCTTGATGTCCTGGAATTCTCTCTGTAGATAAGGCTGGCCACAAGCTCACAGAGTTCTACCTGCCTCTGCCTCTTCAGCGTTGGGATAAAAGTTGTATGCCACTGCCAACCGCTGCTGCTGCCGCCGCCACCGCCGCCACCGCCGCCACCGCCGCCACCACCACCACCACCACCACCACTATCACAGAGTGAATTGGATTTGTTTGTTTGTTTGTTTTGATTTTTTCTTATTTTTATTAGTTCTTATAAAATTTAGTAAATTATCTTTTGATCATATTCATGTCTTTCCCCCACTTTCTCCCAGATCCATATCCATCTCCCCTCCCATCTAACTTTGTGTCATGTTTTGGTTTGTATTTCATTTAAGTACAGCTGGTGCTGCCTCCCCACATTCATTGAATTTTTTTCTTCTACTTCTTGAACATTTGCATTGCGGCATATTACTTTAGTGTTGACATATAGAGAGCATTTATCCACTAAGCCTTGTTTGTAACCAACTGTGCTTTTCCAATCAGCTGTTGCATTTCATGGTGATGGTAGTGCCCAACTGTGTTGCTATATTCTGGCCACAGAGGGCACCTATGGGTGCATTTCAGAGCAAATGTGCGATCACCTTCCTTCAATCTCCAGCAGGGTCTGAGAGTTTCCTTTGGCAAATATCTGCCTCACAGCAAACTACACTCACTTCCTGATTCCTCAAAAATGTCATCCTTTTGGCTTCGTGTGGAAAAGACAATTTTTCTAGGCATAGAGCTTTGGGTAAAGAAAAGCTTTTCTTTTGCTCATTAAACATGCCAGTCCATGGTCTCCTGGCTTTCCTCACTGCTGTCGAGAGAAAAACACATCAGCTTGTAGAGTGGTTAACAGAAATGTCTCTCCTCTGTGGATCTGCTCCTGACCTCCTGTAGGAATCTGTTCCTGCTTCTCTCTGTGACTCCACTCTTGGCCTTGGCTGTCCAGTTGAACATCATCTATCTAGCAGTGGATTTGTCCAGTGTCTTGGCATCTGACCTGATTTTCAGTGTGCTTCAGCTTCAGTCTTCCGGAAGACACTTTTCAGCTTTTTAAATATTGCCTCAGTTTCCCTATCTCCCTCTTCTGATCTTGGAGCCACCGTTAGACACATCTCTGCCCCACTCAGTGTTAATGCACCTTTTCTGAATCTCGTCACCATGAAATGCATGATTTCTTGTTCTGTTATGTCATGGATTATTGCTTTGTGACTAATTGCATTTTAGATCTTTAATTCTCTCTTCAGCTGCATGTCGTCTACAGAAAAGCTCACCCACAGGGGCTGTTTGCTCCTTACAATTACTATGTTTTCACTTCCTAGGTGCTTTGCTGCTCCATATTCAAACATAGTCAGACATTCTGGAAAGTTGTCAAAGTTTTATTTCACTCATTTAATCCTGCTAAACATACTTTTATAACATGTGTCTCAGAATACTGTTGAAAGCACTTGCATTATTTCTGAAAGCTACAATTTCTTTGCCCTTGTCCTATGTTTGAAATGCTTTTTTACTTGTGAGATGGTCTTTTCTCTCAGGGATTCACTTTTGAAGGAAAGCTCTTGAGAACGAGAGAAAACAAGCTGCTAAGGAGGCCTGGAAGACACACGGAGCTGCCACGCGTCTTAGAGAAGCATCGGTATTCCCTGTGCATTTGGTCATTTTTTTGTTTAATAATATATATCAAACAATGCTTTGTCATTATAAGTCAATCTCTGTATTATTTTGAATGATGCATAGAATTATATATATATAATTGATAGTGTTAATCCTTAAATTTTAAAAATGCTACTAGGTGGGCAGGGTAGCACACATCTTTATTCTTAGCATTCAGGAAGGCAAGTGGATTTCTATGAGTGTGAGGTTAGCCTTGTCTACAAAGTGAGTTCTAGGACAGCCAGAGCTATGTAGTGAGATTCTTCTAGAGTCTGGACACCAACCAAAAAGCAAGCACAGGATGGACCTAGGCCCCCTGCACATATGCAGCAGATAAGCAGTTTGGTCTTCATGTGAGTCCTATAACAACTGGATCAGGGGCTGTGCCTGAACCTGTTGCTTGCTTGCCTGTTGATCCTGCTGTCCTAACTGGGCTGCCTTGTCTGGCCTCAGTGGGAAAGGAATCTCCTAGCACTGCAGTGACTAGATATGTCTGAGGTTTAGGAGGGAGGAATGGGGGTGGGAAGAGATCAATGTGAGGGGAACTGGGGGGGCTGATATTGAGATGTAAAGTGAATAAATAAATGAATTAATAAAAGGAATATCACAGCAAATGTGCATGTTTACAGCTTTTTGTGCTTTTATAATTTACCCTACACACCACACACACACACACCATACACACACACATACACACATACACACACACCACAAACACCACACACACACACACACACACACATACACACACACACCATACACACACACCATACACACACACACATACACACACTCACATACACACACACACCATACACACACACACACATATACACACACACACACACACACACACACACACACACATGGGTATGTAGATACAGACTTGGATATTTTTCTAAAGTAGGGCTGCTATGGCAAAAGAAAGGGACATCTGAACATTCAAAAACTAATATTACATCGGACTTTTAAATGGTTCTATGATTTCATCTGTTCACAGTTGGTCAGTCTATAGCTCTAGCCTTGAAAGCAGCCAGTGTCCTCAGTTGTTGCATTTCACTCAAGATGAGAATATAATTGCTCACTCCTTCTGACATTTGACTGCTAGGAAGGCTGGGCGTGCTGCTGCCGTTAGTTGACTATTGGCTTTTTCCTTTTTGTGAGACAGATGCTCATTTACTTTGGCAATTTTTATACTTTTTTTCTGGATCATTTGATTGCAACGTTTCAGATCCTCTTTGAACTTTAGAAGGAAAAAGTGCTTTTTTAAAACATTGTAGACAAGAAGTGCTTTGCAAATATGAGTATGAACTGGTATAAACTAGTGCTAAATGTCTTTCATTATAAATCAATAGACTGAATGCTTTACTTGAAACGTAAATATGTGTATTCTAGTTGAGTCCACAGAAGCTGTCAGCGGTAACTATATATTTTGAATGCTCTAAAACCGAAATCTGTTTCTTTAGTCTTTTAAAACACTATTGGAGAGCTCTTTCCTAACAACCAAAGGGCTATTTCTAGTCAGAATTTTAATGCTTCACTAGAGGGATAATTATTTCAAAGAAACTTTATTCCTTAAAAATCATCTGTGTTTCCCTACACAAGGAGGGAAACTACACACTAGAAAAAGCAAGAAAGTGATCTTCTTTCAACAAACCCAAAAGAAGATAGCCACACAAACATAATAGGAAGCAACAATCACTATTCCTTAATATCTCTTAACTTCAATTTATTTATTTTCCCAATAAAAAGACAGAATAACAGACTGGATATGTAAAAAAGGACCCAGCATTATTCTGCATACAAGAAATGCATCTCAATGTCAAAGACAGACACTACTTCAGAGTAAAGGGCTGGAAAACAATTTTACAAGCAAATGTTCCCAAGAAACAAGCTGGAGTAGCCATTCTAATATTGAATAAAATCAACTTTCAACAAAAAGTTATCAAAAAGGATAAGGAAGGACACTTCATACTCATCAAAGGAAAAAATCTACCAAGAAGAACTCTCAATTCTGAACATCTATGCTCCAACTGCAAGGGCACTTACATTCATGAAAAAAACTTTACTAAAGCTCAAAGCACACATTTCACCTTACTCAATAATAGTGGGAGAATTCAACACCCCACTCTCAGCAATGGACAGATCATAGAAACACAAACTAAACAGAGACACATTGAAACTAACAGACGTTATGAACAAAATAGTTTTAACAGATATCTGTAGAACATTTCATCCTAAAACAAAAGAATATACCTTCTCAGTACCTCACAGTACCTTCATCAGAATTGACCATATAATCAGTCACAAAACAGGCCTCAACAGATACAAGAAGATTGAAATAATCCTATGCATCATATCAGATCACCATGGACTAAGGCTGGTCTTCAATAGCAACAAAAAACAACAGAAAGCCCACATACACACGGAAGCTGAACAATACTCTCCTCATTGTTAGCTTGGTCAAGGAAGAAATAAAGAAAGAAATTAAAGACTTTTTAGAATTTAATGAAAATGAAGGCATAACATACCCAAACTTATGTGATACAATGAAAGCAGTGGTAAGAGGAAAACTCATAGCTCTGAGTGCCTCCAAAAAGAAACTGGAGAAAGCATACACTAGCAGTTTAACAGCACATTTGAAAGCTCTAGAACAAAAAGAAGCAAATACACCCAAGAGGAGCAGATGGAAGGAAATAATCAAACACAGGGCTGAAATCAACCAAGTAGAAACAAAAACTATACAAAGAATCAACAAAACCAGGAGCTGGTTCCTTGAGAAAATCAATAGGTTAGATAAACCCTTAGCCAGACGAACCAGAGGGCACAGAGACAGTATCAAAATTAACAAAATCAGAAATTAAATAGAAACTGAGGAAAGTAAAAAAAAAAAAATCATCATATCCTATTACAGAAGCCTATACTCAACACAACTGGAAAATCTGGATGAAATGGACAATTTTCTAGAAAGATACCAAATACCAAAGTTAAATCAGGATCATATAAACCATCTAAATAGTCCTATAACCCCTAAAGAAATAGAAGCAGTCATTAATAGTCTCCCAAACAATAAAAGTCCAGGACCAGATGGGTTTAGCTCAGAATTCTGTCAGACCTTTAAAGAAGGCCTAATACCAATACTCTTCAAACTACTCCATAAAATAGAAACAGAAGGAACATTATCCAATTCATTCTATGAAGTCACAATTACACTGCATATTCTCCCTTAGAGATGGAAAGGTTTCTGTCTAGTCAGGAACTTTTCACAATTTCCTTTCATAGAGGATTTCATAAGAGATTTTTTTCTACTTCTATCATGTTTAATGTTCCAAATAGATTTTAAAAACTGGTTGAATGCATACTACTTTTAGCTTTAGAAGCTCTCGCGTGTATATTTAAGAGGCAATTGAACTATAATAAATTATTTTGATGACTTAAAAAATGTCAATACTTAGTTATATATTTTAAAATAAATTTTATTAGTTTAAAAAAATCATCTGTGTTACATAAGTAATGGGATTTCATTGGTGATTGCATTTCTGTTTATCTACACTGTTATATTTACATGTCATAAAACTACTTTTGTAGACTTTTAAATAGTGTTGGAATTTGGAGTAGTGCTAATTTTATGCTTTTGAGAAATGTTTGCTATCTCAAATGGATATCTCACATTTGTTTTTTGAAAAAGCCACACTTATTTTCCCCAATGAAATCTTTTTGTAAAGTTTTAAGCAAGACTTTGACAAATACAAATCAGTGACTGTCACTATGGAAGTTTCTTACAAGTTTTAACAATGTGCGAGGAACTAGTTAGCTTTGTATGTTGAGGTAAAGTAGGGAAAATAAGAAAAGGGAGCCAGACCTGCTGGCTCAGCCTTAGAACCCTGGAGCTGAGTTCTTTGCAGGCTGAGTGAGCTGAGCACAAGTTCACGTCCTGCTCAGGCCACATAGCAGGTTTAACCTGAACAATTTAGCCAGACTGAGAGTGATGGAGCACTTGCCTGGCGTCAGACATTGCTGAGACCAGCCTTGATGTCTACAAAGTTTGGCAAGTGGTATAAAACCAGCACAACATTGAAGGTTTGTAAAAACTTCCAATTTTATAACATTTATTTAAATATTAATACTTTAGAACTATTATCAATATTCATCAGGATCAATTTATTGTCATTGCATTTAGTGCTAAATCTTTATTCATATTTACATGTATTGTATTTTAATAGGTAATTCACACAACTTCATAAATTTTTTTTCGATAAATTACTTAAAAGAGGAAGATAGCTGAGTGGTATTCCACTGCATATTCAATTTCTGTATCCATTCTTCTGTCGTGGGATATCTAGGTTGTTTTCATTCTGGCTATCACAAATAAGGCTACCATGAACATAGTGGAACACATGCCCCTGTAGCATGGTGGGGCATCTTTTGGGTATATTCCCAAGAGTGGTATTGCTAGGTCTTCAGGTAGATCTAGTTGCAGTTTTCTGAGGAACCTTCAGATTGATTTCCAGAGTGGTTGTACCCGTTTGCAATCCCATCAGCAATGGAGGAAGATTATCACCCGAGGTTTTGATCTTAGCCATTCTGATTGGTGTAAGGTGGAATCTCAGGGTCGTTTTGACTTACATTTCTCTGATCACTAAGGTCTTTGAATATTTCTTTAGGTGCTTCTCAGACATTTGAGATTCCTCGGTTGGGAAATCTCTGTTTCTGTCTGAAAAAATTATGGGGTTGGAAATGGAGAGGAACCCGAGGAAAAGAAGGTCCAGAGACAGGTCCAACATGGGATCCAGCTCAAGGGGAGGTCCTGAAGCTATGGAGCACTCACAATAAAGGACCTAGCATGACTGCACCCCAGAAGACCCAACAAAAGAAAGAGTCAGATGCAGATATTTGCACCCAACCAATGGACAGAAGCAGCTGACCCCTGTTGCTGAACTGGGGAAGGCTGAAAGAAGCTGAGGAGAAGGGCAACCTTGTAGGAGGACCAGCAGTCTCAATCTGGACCCCCGAGATCTCTCAAACACTGGACCACCAAACAGACAGCATACACCAGCTGATATGAGGCCCCCAACACACATACAGTAGAGGACTGCCAGGTCTGTGCTCATTCAGAGATGCTGTACCTAACCCTTAAGAGACTGGAGGTCCCAAAGAGTTTAGAGGTCAGGTGGGGTGGGGAGTGGGGACATCCACGTGGAGACAGGATGTGGGGAGGAGGTAAGAGATGTGAAACAGTCAGAGGGTGGATGGGTGGACAGGTGGATGGGGTGGAGGAGTAAAATATGGAGTGTAAATAAATAAATAAATAAATAAATTTAAAGAAAAAAAAGAAGATAGCTTTGCCTAAAGCTTAAAAATCTAAACTTATATTTTAGGAAGATAATTGGTTAGTACTGAAAGAACCCAAAATCAGCAGGATGTAGAAGTTGGATTTTTTAGAAAGCTCTCAAACAGTCTTCTAGCAAGCATATATATTTGCTTGATCCAAAACTGATCTACAAACAATAAAGCTGCCTGAGCAAACCCTACACTTTGCTGAAATTATTGGTTCATTTGAGCATTCTTTGGACTTCAATATCTAGTGTTCTCTGTTACTTCTTTTTGTAGGCACATAAAACTTTGAGTTACAAATGTTTAGATTCTATGTTTAAAAGCAGATTCATTCGATCATTCAAAATGAAAAAGACAAGATGAGGGAAAAGGTCTTTGGAACTATAGTTCATTAATCAACACGCAGACGTCCTGACAGAATGAATGATAAGTATTTGGCTTCTTCAAGGTGAGTTATGAATGAATAAACACTGTATTCTTGGCTTCTTAAATTAAATAAAGGTTTATTTATCATGTGTGTTATGAAAGACACCAATGGTCCTTTCTGCTAAGTCATTACTATCAGGGAATCTTGGAATCTTGTGTGGGACTTTGGCTTTGAGGACAGGTTGTTATCCATGGCTCAGAGAGGTCAAGGACAGATGGGAAGGTAGTACCACAGGTAGAAAAGGAGCTCAGAAAGTCCTGTATAGGATCCAGGTCTAACCCAGAGTGGAACAGCGCTCCCAAATTACAAGAAAGCAAGAGATTAGAGGGAACAAATACAAGTGTGTGGTAGTTACATTTACTTGGGAATCTGATGCGCCAGGCTGGCACCAGATATAGAAAGACATGAAGGACATACTCTCTGGTCTACCCCAAGGTTTGTCTGTTGCCTTCCCCAAAGATGCCTAAAAGCATTCCCTCAACTTAGTAAAACTGGAAAGTTCATCTCTATAATTGATCCTGCATTTTATAGCAATAAATGTGTAAGTCATAATAACTATGTTTCTGTTATTCTAGTTTATGTGTCATGAAAGTAATCACACAATTATGTTTAAAACCCCTTAATCTTTTATGCTGAACATTGGCAAGCAGCCACTTCTATGACAAATTTACACCCCAATGTTAAACAATTAGTGTATTCTGTGGCAGTATGTCAGTAGAGGGTCTACTCAGTTCTGTAATTTTGTTTGATAAATAATGGACTCTGTACTTAAGTCAGTGCACAGAAAGGTCAATAGATGGCAGTCAGTAAGGAAAACTACATTTTTGGAAAACACAATTGGAAGAAAATATAGCTTTTTTTTCATGTAGACTTTACAATCAGATTGAATTTTTCATGTTCAGCTGCCTATTAAAATGAACTCAGTTATGTAAAAATTTACTAAGATGTTTCTGTCTGAAACAGTTGAATTAATCTTTACAAACACTAAAAAGTGATGTGAAGACTGGGTATGGTGGCATGCCTTTAATCCCAGCACTCAGAGGTGAGTCAGGAAGATCTCTGGGAGCACAAGGCCAGTCATGGCAACATGGTGAGACCCCCAGCTCAAGAAAGGAAAACTGACACTAATGGTGCTGAATAGTTTGTTATAAAGTTGTGCCTACTTCCAGCAACAACGACATTTGTGAGTAAAAGTGAAAATTCGAATATAAAAAGTTCAGTTCTTCATCTTGTAATTCTCCTTATTAGTATGCACGTCCCATTAATGTCAAATTTACAAAGCATGACGAAAAATTATACACACACTATGATTTACTTGAATGATATAAAAATACGGGTTTAAGAATGGGATGGCAGGACTTAGGGGTGGCTCAGTGGGTACAGCACTAAGCACAGGGATCAGAGTTCAGGTCTCCAGCACCTACACAAATGCCTGGCAGATTGCTTATCATCCCAGAGCTCTGAGTCAGAGATGGTGTCCCCAGAGCTAGCTAGAGTAGATGAACCTGTGAGCTTCAGGCTCGGTGGGAGACTCAGCCTCTGTAATCCAAAGGGTAAGTGATGGAGGAAGACACATGAACCTGACCTCACCTCGGGCTTCTGTATGCATGAGCACCAGTGTACATGTACACTCACCTTCACATGTGCAAACCAGTGTGTACATGCATCTTTACACATGCTAACATGCATATACACAAACATATACATAATACATGTACACATCCCTGCAAATAAAAATGATGACCTTTCCATATGATAAATGCTGTGCTGTGGTATACACAGCACACTTATAACCCTTCTATATTTCAATTCACCGTCCACGTCTACCCTTTGCCCTTCAAACAGTAAGTAAGGATCAATGGGCAACTTTCCTGCAACTTGGCAGAAGAGAAGCTCAGCAATCATGAGAATTGACTCGTGCTGATTCCAGAATGCTGTCTACCCTTACTTGCCAGCAGAGCTAGTCCTATGTTCTTCACCTGTTCTCATATATCTCCATGAGTTCCAGTCTTAACTACAGTGTGTGACATCCCCAATTCCTTAAACAAAAGAAAATTGAAACGAATTGCCAGGAAACACCCTCTTTAATATTAATATTAAATAACAAGTTGCATAACTCCAAACTCTAAAGGGAATCAGTGATAATATGTATGAACATTATTTAAGTCTGTGTGAATATAAAGTAGAACATTTCAAGATCATAGTAATACTCATCAACATGTAGCACCTATATGCCCTTGAAATCTCTGTGCTAGAAAGTCATCATAAAAAGAAATCTCATCAAATAAAAATGTCTATAGATATCATGGTGCAGAGTCTTTACAAGCACAAAATCTGTAAATACCTCAAATAGGCACTAATATGCCACTGCTTTAGAGACATATTTAATACTCATGTGATGGACTAGTATACCACCATTAAAGAGGGGAAAGAGCATACTGAGAAAGTTCTCCTATTATATGTAACTATTCTAAGTCAAGATATTAAAGCAAAGATGATCCCCTAAACCAAGTGCCCCAAGAGAGTAGAAAACATTGTGGGAGAGTGTGGCTGGCCCATGTTACAGCTGATCCCCAGTGTACCCCAGTACTCAGGTTTGGGAGGTCCAACAACCTTAGAGATATCATTTTTTCCAGACCTAGTGACATGGCTGCCTTATGCTTTCTTGGGACAATATGCTGGTGGTCCTAATGGCTGAGTTCCCCATCATGGTGAGCAGGCACAGATGCGTGGTGAGGTAGCTTAGGCTGCCCACTGTCAGGAGGCCCACTTGGTACTCACACGGAGAGACTTGCAGCCAGGAATGAGCGCAGATCTGGGCCTGCCACATAGAAGGGCCTGGAGAATTCTGCCTCGATGTGCAGTCTCCACTGCTTTAGCAGGCCCTTTGCACCCCTGCTTTGTGCAGAGAGGCCAGATGGGTCTGAATTCTCAGAGTTCCCTGCAAGCATGTGACCTATGTGCTTTGGTTTCTTTCATTACATCCCATCGCGACGCGGAGACATCAGCCCTCTGCTCTAACAAACAGCACCTGGACTTTCTAGTCCTGTTTCCTTCTGAAGCAATTGAAAACACTTTAATACAAAAGATTTATGACAACTTTTCTATTTTCCCATTTTATATGTCTGCTAAATTTCATTTTTTTTTTTTACACATTATAGAGAAAGGCACTGGTGGAATCCCAACGTCTAGAAATGTTAAATTCTCTGTAAAAAGAAGGCCACTCAGATCTTGTTAAACTGACACTGTATTCATTGTGCCTTTTAATGCCCATGTTCATTCCAAAGGACTTATAAAATGAAATCATCAAAAAGCTCCCAGCTGCACAAGTCTTTTGAAACTTTTCTGTCGTAACAGAGTCTGCCTTACACATTACAAAAACATGCAAGGAGGCTTAAAGATAGTTTAACAAAAAGACTAGAAAGGGAGCACATCCAGGTGGCTTTTTAAGTGTGGAACACAATAAAATGGGGTTTGGAAAGCACCATGCCAAGATACAATAACTAGAAAACAAGAAATCCCATTTACAAGCTGAAGTGTAACTTCAAGTCGTAAACAGGAGAAATGTTGAGAATGCGAAGAAAATAATAACAAACACACTTATTATGTGTGGGGCAGACAAAACCCTTCAGCAAGATGCCAGCAGAGTAGGCGCACATTTCAACTCTTCCTTCTGCAGTTCTTGAATACCTGCTGCATAAGTCAGGATCCAATCACAGAACAGGAGCCGTGAGGATTTAAAACTGAGGGCCGGCTGCAGGAAACTTCCCACAGCTGCCATACTCAACGACAAACAGGGAGTCAGGGATTTACAGTTCCAGAAAGCCAATACCTCATCTCTGTCAGGATACCAAGGACTAAGGCCATCAGTGGGGTATCTATCAGAGGAGACTCAGCACGAGCCAGGTAAAGAGCAGGAGGAAGAAAACCACCCAGACACCCCAAGACTCCCAGGGACTGAACCATCAACCAAGGGGTACACATGGTTCCAGCCAAAAATGTGGCAGAGGAAGGCCTTTTGGGGCATCAGTGGGAGGAGCGGTCTTTGGTCAGGTAAAGGCTCAATAGAGGCCACAACAAAGGGAAACAGATGGGGGGCAGGAAGTTGAGAGGGAGGTGGGACTGTGTTGGGTAGAGGGGCATATACATGGAGGCAGGGGGTGGGAGGAGGGGTAGGGAATCGTTGGGGAGGAGGGCTTTTGGGAGGGGGAAATTGGGAAAGGTTTTACCATTGGCAATGTAAATGAAGAAGATACTCAAAAAAAAGAAAGAAAGAAAGAAAGAAAGAAAGAAAGAAAGAAAGAAAGAAAGAAAGAAAAAGAAAAAGAAAGAAAATAAGAAAAAAATAGAAAAGACCGAAACAGAAAACAAGCGCAGGTGTGAAAATACTATTGTCTTCTACTAACACAAGCATCAAAGTGATTTATGAAAAAATAACTTTAGACATGTTTTTGAGCAATATCCTTATTTCTTTAAGAAAGACCACATTGTTTTCTAATAGATGACATTCATATTAATATGTGTTAGATTTAACATTGTTATTGAAAATAAATTAATAAGCATTTTAATCTCAAAAAAAAAGAAAAAGAAAACCCTAGCTTCTCCCACCGTCTTGCCCCATGTCCCACCAGCGACTGACAGTGCCATTCAGAGATGTGGCTATCTCAGCAGGGTGGCTATCTCAGCTATAGCTCCCAGGATGAGCAGGGCCAGGGATGTTAGATTAACAGCCGCAGGTTGTGTTCTGCTCTGGTCCACTGGGAGGAGTCTATGTCAGCCTGGACCTGAGTGTCCCAAACAGTGCCTTTGTCCAGAATCAGTCAGCTCATCTGGATTGCTCGTTGCCATCTCGACAGTGTTGCTCAGCCACGCATGTACAGAGGATTTGTGTTATTCATACACACTTTTAAAAGGGTCCATTTGGCTTATAGACTGGCTGCCTTACTGTAATTCATGCACTGGCCTATGGGCACAGCAAATTTACAACATCAGAGGCAGAGGAAATGGAAGTCCAGCTGGGCCATTGTTGATAGCATCAGCTTGGGAGAGGCACTAAAAGATTCGGTGGGGCATTAAAACATGTGTGTGTGTGAAATGCCCCAACTAGGAAAAAAAAAAAGCAATAACATATTTCTCAAAATTTCTCTAAGGAAGAAGACAGGCAGGTTGTCTCATTGAGAGTTTTAATTTTTCAAATTTTTATTTTGTGTCTGCATGGGTGCATGTATGTTTGTATGTGGTAACTCACCTATCTTATGCTTGCAGAGGTCAGAGGGCATTGAACTTCCCTGAAAAGGTTGTCATAGATAGCTGTGGGCTGCCATGGAGGTGCTGGGAATTGAACTCTGGTCCTCTGGAAGAGCAACTAGAGCTCTTCTGAGCCATTTTCTATCCCCTGGTTGAGCTTGCTAATTCACTTTTAGACATTGCCGCCTACCAGACTTCCTGCAAAAAAGGTTGCTCTTTTTATCTGCTTGGAAACAAATAAAAAACAAAACTCTATCAGTAAAGGAAATTTATTGGCTCATGCCATTAAGAATCATGAGTTAGAACAAATTGCAATATTGATCCATGGTTCGGTGAGGTCAGCAAAGCCTCTCCTCACCTCGCCCTGGTGGGATGGCTCTTGAGGGGAGATGACCCTTTCATCCACACTAGACATCAAGTCTCATCAATACTAATCCACCAGTTTTATGACTTCTCTGCAAATACAGATGTATCCTGTCTCCCATTTCTCTTGTCATTAATGCACGACTTAAGGTGTTAGGATGGCTGAGCAGTGGGGCTCGGTCGTGAGTCTCTGCTGTTAGAGCACTTCCTGCTTCCTGCTTTCTCTGGCTTCAGCTTAGCTTGTGAAGAATTGAGCCTTGCCAGTGTCAAAAGGCTCCTGCAGATTGGATATCCAGGCGAGTGGCCAATCAACAAAAAGCTCTCTCAAGACAGAAATAAAAACTTCTTCTTCAGCATAGTAGGACCACCTGCTAGCCAAATTAATTCCAAAAGAAATGTTAAAGGATAAAAAAATATTAGAGAATTATTTTAATTCATCTACTCTTCAATAATACAATTTTGTATGATAATACATAGTCTTCTTTAAATATTTTTTCACATAAATGTTAGCATCAGAGCATATGAGATTTTCAGTTTCTTTTTTTCTGTCTTTTATTGTAATTAATATTATTATATTACTTTAGAAGTTTAGTGTGTGTGTGTATGTTGTGTATATATATTTGTGCACACATACTATAGTGCCTGTGTATGGATCAGAGGACAGCTTGTGGGAACCAATTCTCTTCTTCCGCTCTGTGGGTCCCTGAGCTTGATATCACATCATGAGGCTTTACCTGTTGAACCACCTTGCTGGCTTCTCTATAATTTTAGTTTTGCAGAAAGTGGGACCAAACCTAGGGCCACTTGCATGCTTGTCAAGCACTCTACAACTAAGCCACATCCCAAGGTCCTCTTTTTGGACATTATAGCACAGGGGAAGAATTTAAAAGAGTATATGAAATATATGATATGAATCAGTTTACATTTTTATGAGTTCCCCTAATTTTTATAGTTTGAGACCAGCTGTAAAACAACTGACCTTCATCAAACCTTTCCTTTTATATCTCTATTTGATCTATCTATCTATCTATCTATCTATCTATCTATCTATCTATCTATCTATCTATCTATCTATCTATTTTCTATCTATCTGTTTGATCTATCTATCTATCTATTTTCTATCTATTTGATCTATCTATCTATCTATCTATCTATCTATCTATCTATCTACCTGTCTATCTATCTATCAAGAGAGAAAACTCTGCTACTTTTATAACCAGAGTTCATTACTTTCTGCAGTCCTGTAGTGTTTAATTTAACTATGTAATTACAATAAATATAATGAACAAATAAGTTTATGAGCAAAGACACATATGCTAGCCATAAAGGTCAGATGGTGGAAAGCTTGGTAAGTTAAGGGAAGCACCCATGATCAAGGCCATGCTGAGGACTATGGGCCCCTAGTAGGTTACAGAAGAGCCGGATATGAGGTAGCCAAGCCCAAGTCCAGCACAGATTGGTTTGGACAGCAATCACTGTCTTGTTTTCTGTGCCTCCAGGAAAGTAGCTCATAGTCCAAGCTTGTTTTCCTCATAGAGACCCTGACTGAAGGTCACAAGATGTTTTCGTAATCTCCCAAACTCTGATTGTTTTCCAGCTGCCTTATTATGATAGCCTTGGTAGATGCATGATCAAAGTCTCAAAATAAAATTTCAAAAGAATTTCAGAGCTCTGTTCTGGTTTTTTTTTTTTCTAAAACATACAACTTCACAACTCACGACTTCAGACCAAGGAGAAGCAGGCCAGCTTCCAACGTCATAGTGCCCTGTGTCACAGTGCTGTGAGCTACATAGGCTTCATTCAGAGATTTCAAACCACCTTGCAGTCAGTATACGCAGACACCAGTACTGTGATTATGGATACAGAATGTGGAACTCTGGGCCAAATACAAGCTGTAAGAACGACAGTTGCAGCTATGGCAATAGTCAGCACAATGCCCCCAACTATGGATTCCAATGTGGGGTCAGCCAGCACTGCAAGGGAGCATGCACAGCTTAGGAAGTGAGATAAGACTCCTAAGAGTCTAACCCAAGGGCTTTCCTGAGTGAGCATGACCTTGTGCTGGTCCAGCTGTAAGTGTGGTGAACTTGACATGGAAATGGCCTTTGAGAGCCAGTATGATACCTACCTTTACCACCTGTGCATACATGGTCCTTATACCATTGGTTGAAAGACTCAGGGCTGGACTTAGGATGCCCCAAACTTCCAGACAATGGCCTCAAATTGTGGGTGGGTGTATGTGAGAAGACCCAACCAGGGACCCAATGCCAGTGCATGCTTGGTTGCCTCCTGACTTTACTCCTTCTTCTTCCAAAATAACACCAAGCATGAGTTGCAGGGGTGCTTTCCTGAGTGGCTCTTGCCTTGGCTTTCATTTTGACATGGCCTGAAGCAATGATTCCAAGGCTGTGGAGAAAGGCTGCTGATCAGATGAAGAGAAGAAAGAGAAAAAGAGGAGAAAGCAAGGAAGATTCAGAGAGGAGGGCCTGAACAGCTCAGGATTAGAGTAGATACAACAAACACAAATTGCAAGTCAAGTACAAAAGCTGAGACAAGAAAAAAAAAGTAGGCTCTGGCCTTCACGGTGGAGAAGACCCACCATGAAAAATTTGCACTGCCAACACTGGACCCTCTATGTAGATAAGAGAGCCAGTTACCTTGAAAGCACATCTCCCAAGGAACATGATAAGTAGGTGAGCACCAAGTTCTCAGGCAGACTTTAGACTACCTTCAGGAGGGCCTCAATCATAAGATGAAGAAAACAGAGAGGCCTTGCAAAACTATGAACAAACTTAATAGTATGTTCCTGCAGGCTAAAAAGAAAGATCTGACCAATAAAAATACTCCAAAATCACAATCAAAACCTCTTCACTCATATGTAGCAAACATGTAGGTTTACCTATATGTGGGATAATGCTCTACTAGCTGGGCTGCCTTGTCTGGCCTTAGTGGGAGAGGAAGTGCCCAGCCTTGCAGAGAGTTTAAGGTCGGGGTGGGGGATATCCATGTGGGGTCTTCACTGCCCAAAGGAGAAGGGCAGTGGGGAAGGGCTGTGTGTTCTGGAAGAAAAGGGGCAGTGAATGAGATGTAAGATGAATATGTAAAAGTAATTTAATTAAACCTTCAAGTCTGGGCCAGTGCCCTGGCCCTGAGCAAACCTTGGGTGCAAATTCTGCAGCCAGTTCCACAACACCCAGCGGAAGCTCCACTCCCAGGATCCGTGCCCAGGATCACAGGACCACAAGATCCCAAGATCCCAGGAGGTTTCTCACACTAGGATCTCAGGGTCCCAGAGGCAGCTTGATTCCCAGGAGCTCTGACACACCCAGGATTTCATTATCACAGAATCCCAGAATCCCAGAATCCCAGAATCCCAGAGACAGCTGGGCTCTGAGGAGTTCTGACACAACCAGGATCACAGGAAGGACAGGTGCCAGTTAGATGTGGCCAGGGCAGGTAGTACTAGAGATAAACAGCAGAAGGCAAGCAGAAGAACATAAACAACAGAAACCAAGGTTCCTTGGCATCATGAGAACCCAATTCTCCAAACATAGCAAGTCCTGGATACACCATTACACTGGAAAAGCAAGATTTGGATCTAAAATCACTTCTCATGAGGATGATAGAGGAAATAAATAACTACCTTAAAGAAATACAGGAGAGAACACAAATGCCAGCCCAGGCTAATATACCCAGCAAAACTCTCAATCATCATAGATGGAGAAACCAAGATATTCCATGATAAAACCAAATTTACACAATATCTGTCCACAAATCCAGCCCTACAAAGGATAATTGATGGAAAATGCCAACACAAGGAGGGAATCAACACCCTAGAAAAAGCAAGAAAGTAATCTTCCAACAAACACAAAAGAAGATACCCACACAAACATAAAAATAACATAAAAAATAACAGGAAGCAACAATCGCTATTCCTTAATATCTCTTAACAACAATGGACTCAACTCCCCAATAAAAAGACATAGATTAACAAAATATTTCTCATGAAAATCTTCAATTTTATCAGAAAATGTTTGCAATTCCACTTTTAGTTAATTTAGTAATGTTTTTAATGTCTACCATTTTATCTGCATTATTTTTCATGATAATCTTCAATTTTAATGTCTTTTTATATACTTCCTCTATTTTATCAGAAATGTTTTCAAAGTAAAACTTTGATTTTATCACAAATGTTTCTAATTCCACCTTCAATTAATTTAGAAAGAGTTTTTATATTTACCATTTTATATTTAAAATTTTCCATGAAATAGTCAATTTTAATGTGTTTGTCTCTATTTCTTGAATTTTTTAATTTTTTTATTGAAAAGGGAAGTAAAAACACTTTATTGTAAAATTAAAGATTTACATGGAAAATATTTCAGATAAACCCATTAAAATTGACAATTTTCATGGAAAATTAAAGAGTAAAGTGGTAAACATGTAAAACATTGCTAAATTAATTGAAATATAGGATAGAAACATTTTATGATAGAATCGAAGATTTATGTGGAAAATATTTCTGATAAAATTGTAGAAAATGTAGAAACATATGTTAGAATTGATTATCATAAAAATTTTATATAGATATAATAATGGTAGGTATAAAAAGTATTCCTAAGTTGATTGAAAGTGGAATTATAAACATTTTCTGATAAACTTAAAGATTTACATGGAAAATATTTCTAATAAAATTGAAGAAATATATAGAAAAACATGTTAAAATTAAAGATTATCATGCAAACTATACAGATAAAATGATAGGCATAAAGATAATTCTAAGTGGATTGAAGGTGGACTTATAAACATTTTCAGATATCATTGAAGATTTACATGGAAAATATTTCTGGAAAAATTCAAGAAATAAATAGACAAACACGTTAAAAATGACTATTTCATGGAAAGTTTCTGTAAGGTAAAGGACACTGTCAATAGGACAAAATGGCAACCAACAGATTGGGAAAAGATCTTTACCAATCCTATATCTGATAGAGGGCTGATATCCAATATATACAAAGAACTCAAGAAGTTAGACTCCAGAGAACCAAATAACTCTATTAAAACAAATGGTCTACAGAGCTAAACAGAGAATATCCCACTGACAAATATCAAATGGTTGAGAAGCACCTAAAGAAATTTTCAGCATCCTTGGTCATCAGGGAAATGCAAATCAAAATGACCCTAGATTCCACCTCATGCCAGTCAGAATGCCTAAGATCAAAAACTCAGATGACAGCAGATGCTGGTGAGGATGTGGAGAAAGAGGAACACTCCTCCATTACTGGTGGGATTGTAAGCTGGTACAACCACTCTGGAAATCACTTTGGCAGTTCCTCAGAAAATTGGATATAGTATTATCTGAGGACTCAGCTATACATCTCCTGGGTATATACCCAAAAGATGCTTCAACACATAGCAAGGACACATGCACAACTATGTTTACAGCAGACTTATTTGTAATAGCCAGAAGCTGGAAAGACCACAGATGTCCTGCCACAGAGGAATGGATAAAGAAGATGTGGTACATTTACACAATGGAGCACTACTCGCCTATTAAAAACAATGCATTCATGAAATTCTGAAGCAAATGGATAGAACTAGAAAATATCATCCTGAGTGAAGTAATCCAATCGCAAAGGAACACACATGGTATGCACTCACTGACAAATGGATATTAGCCCAAAATCTCAGAATACTCAAGACACAATTCACAGACCACATGAAGCTTAAGAAGAAGGAAGATCAAAAGGTGGGTGCTTTCAGTCCTTTGTAGAAAGGGGAACAAAATAGAGCAAATATGGAGGCAAAGTATAGAGCAGAAGCTGAAGGAAAGGCTATCCAGAGACTGCCCCTTCTGGGGATTCATCCCATATATAGTCACCAAAACCAGATACTATTGTGGAAGCCAAGAAATACTTGCTGAAAGGAGCCTGATATAGCTGTTTCCTGAGAGGCCCTGCCAGAGTCTTACAAATACCGAGGTGGATGCTCGAAGATTGAATGTGCCCCAATGGAGGAGTTAGAGAAAGAACTGAAGGAGCTGAAGGGGTTTGCAACTCCATAGGAAGAACAACAATATCAACTCAACCGGATGCTCTCCCGCCCCAGAGCTCCCAGGGACTAAGCCACCAACCAAGGAGTACACATGTCTCCAGCTGCATACGTAGCAGAGGATGGTCTTATCAGACAGACATCAATGGGAGGAGAGGTCCTTGGTCCTATGAAGGTGTGATAGATACCCCAGTGTGGGGGAATTGAAGGTGGAGAGACAGTAGTGGGTAGGTGGGTGAAGCAACACCCTCATAGAAGCAGGGTAGAGGGGGGGTGGGGATAGGGGGTTTCTGGGAGGGGGGAAAAACCGAGAAAGGGGATAACATCTGAAATGTAAATAAAGAAAATATCCAATAAAAAAATTAATTAAAAATTTTTTTTAAAAAAAGTAAGGTTAAAACAAAACAAACAATAAAACAAAACAAAAAGGAAAACCTGCAGGTCTGAATGGCCATCAACAAGCTCATTGGTCAGAAGTTGCAGAGCCAGTTTAAAGAAAAGAACCCTTACCCAGGGCCCAGAGAAAGATCGGGCCATGTGAACAATAGCATCCTGAATGAGAAGACATGGCAAAGCAGCAGGGTTCACAGAGGGCGCAGAGAGCACATGCACATTGCATGCTGGTACATACTGCCTCTCTATCCGTCCCCACCCCTATTTCCCTGGCCTATACGTGGCCACTGCACCCCTTAGTTAAAGAGGTGTGGTACTCTGGCCGGGTGGTATGCTAGTGTCAGGTCCTCTGCATCCTGGACTTCCAGACAGAGATCCATAAAGATGATGGTGGAGCTGCCCTATCGGCACATGCAGGGCAGACATGGTCTGTATAGTGAAGCTGGAAGGAACCCTAATAAAGTCTTTTCTACTTCCTACCCACAATACAGAATCAGTTCTTCTGGTTAACTTGCACTGTGCTCTTAGGCAGTCCTGAATCTTAGAATGTATTCTTTGTACTCCTTGTCGACACATATTTTTTCCTGATATAAATGGCCAGGAGTGCATTTGCTCAGAGCTATGATATTCATGTGTTTGCTTTGAATACTGTAGTTTGTACCTTTTTACATGCTCATTAGCAATATGGTTTACATCCCCCCCCCACATCCTTGTCAGTGTGCTAGGGCTATATCGAAAATACGGTCAAGCCCAGGGCAGCTTGGACAATAGACAATTGCTTCTTGCTGTCCTAAAAGCCAGTAGCCAAAACCCATCTGTTGAGTACTTGGAAAGTGTCTTCCCTTTTGGTTTGTAGACAGATACCTCCATGCTGTTTTCACATGTTGAGAGCATGCTCTTGTTCTCTTTTTTAGTTACTAACATTCCCAGGATGGCCCAATTCTGAGGACCATTTGAGTTTCCCCAAACTCCCATCTCCAAAGACCACCCAAGTAAGGGTGTGCCTTTCGTCTGAACGTAGACAGAATTCACAGACACCAGCCAGGCAAAGCAGACATTTCCTCTCTCGAGTCCCCTTATTCCAGTGGCCCACAGAGGAGTGATTTTCAGAGCCAGTTCTAGGATTGACAGTGTTTAGCAAGTCTTGAAGCCTTACTAAAAACAGTTCCCAGATTTCCCCGAATCATACTCTGCAGTGGGCCCCAGAAGCCAGGAAGTTGAATTTTAACAGACTCTCTGGCAAATTCAAATACTTCTGTCTCGTACAACCACTCCCTTCTGTAACTGTAGACACCTCAGATCTGGGGTTGGAGTCTAGAACACTTTTGTCAGTTGAAGCAAACACCAGGCCCCCATCAAGTTCCCAGAAACCTCCTATTCTTGCAGTTGTTGGAACTGGTTTCTTGGTCCAGCTAGTTTGCAACTTCTAATGGAGAACTCATCTGAAAATAAAGCCAGTGTATGGAAGAAAGCCAGTGGACAGGGATAAGCCCTGTGCTTCAATCCACAGACAACCAAGTCTTGCTAGTGTTACTGGAGACCAACACCATACACCACTTCAAGCCAGATCTGCTCTGGATTATTCAGACAATAATAATCACACCAGCCAGTTTGGCCACAGAATCAGGATGCCTAAGACTGAAGACAGCGAATCCACATGTTAGCCTACACCAGTCAGTGGGGATAACAGTAAATACAAATAAAGCTACTAAACTATCCAAGAATGAACTCTTCATAGACAATTCTTCATCCTAATTTAAGAAGATTGTGTGTTCTTGACCTCTCAACACATCTCACACAGAAGAGGGGACTTTTCTGTACAAGGACCAATGTACCCTTGGTGCCCTTCTTATCTCAAATATCTGTGCCAAGAGCAGCACTTCTATAGACTACCCACTGGTCCTGCTCTGTCGGGCACAGTAAATCCATTAGTTCTCTCACCTTATCACGAACTGTTCATGCCACCCACCACAGGCAGAAAGGAGGAAATTGGGAAATTCAATGATTCTGAACTCATCTTTCAGAGATGAAGAGGCAGGATTAGATAAATCAAACAACACATAATTGGAATGGAGTCTTGCTAGTACTAATGGATGTATCTGAGGTGCTGAGAGGTTTCCAGTTTGGAGAGGAGGTTCAATATTCAGCCAGGGAATGGACTTTTTTTTTTTTCTTTTTCATTTTTTTTATTCGATATAATTTATTTACATTTCAAATGATTTCCCCTTTTCTAGCCCCCCCCCACTCCCCGAAAGTCCCGTAAGCCCCCTTCTCTTCCCCTGTCCTCCCTCCCACCCCTTCCCAGTTCCCCGTTCTGGTTTTGCCAAATACTGTTTCACTGAGTCTTTCCAGAACCAGGGACCACTCCTGCTTTCTTCTTGTATCTCATTTGATGTGTGGATTATGTTTTGGGTATTCCAGTTTTCTAGGTTAATAACCACTTATTAGTGAGTGCATACCATGATTCACCTTTTGAGTCTGGGTTACCTCACTTAGTATGATGTTCTCTAGCTCCATCCATTTGCCTAAGAATTTCATGAATTCATTGTTTCTAATGGCTGAATAGTACTCCATTGTGTAGATATACCACATTTTTTGTATCCACTCTTCTGTTGAGGGATACCTGGGTTCTTTCCAGCATCTGGCAATTATAAATAGGGCTGCTATGAACATAGTAGAGCATGTATCCTTATTACATGGTGGGGAATCCTCTGGGTATATGCCCAGGAGTGGTATAGCAGGATCTTCTGGAAGTGAGGTGCCCAGTTTTCGGAGGAACCGCCAGACTGCTTTCCAGAGTGGTTGTACCAATTTGCAACCCCACCAGCAGTGGAGGAGTGTTCCTCTTTCTCCGCACCCTCTCCAACACCTGCTGTCTCCTGAATTTTTAATCTTAGCCATTCTGACTGGTGTAAGATGAAATCTTAGGGTTGTTTTGATTTGTATTTCCCTAATGACTAATGAAGTTGAGCATTTTTTAAGATGCTTCTCCGCCATCCGAAGTTCTTCAGGTGAGAATTCTTTGTTTAACTCTGTACCCCATTTTTTAATAGGGTTGTTCGGTTTTCTGGAGTCTAACTTCTTGAGTTCTTTATATATATTGGATATTAGCCCTCTATCTGATGTAGGATTGGTGAAGATCTTTTCCCAATTTGTTGGTTGCCGATCTGTCCTCTTGATGGTGTCCTTTGCCTTACAGAAACTCTGTAACCTTATGAGGTCCCATTTGTCAATTCTTGCTCTTAGAGCATACGCTATTGGTGTTCTGTTCAGAAACTTTCTCCCTGTACCGATGCCCTCAAGGGTCTTCCCCAGTTTCTTTTCTATTAGCTTCAGAGTGTCTGGCTTTATGTGGAGGTCCTTGATCCATTTGGATTTGAGCTTAGTACAAGGAGACAAGGATGGATCAATTCGCATTCTTCTGCATGCTGACCTCCAGTTGAACCAGCACCATTTGTTGAAAAGGCTATCTTTTTTCCATTGGATGTTTTCAGCCTCTTTGTCGAGGATCAAGTGGCCATAGGTGTGTGGGTTCATTTCTGCATCTTCAATCCTGTTCCATTGATCCTCCTGCCTGTCACTGTACCAATACCATGCAGTTTTTAACACTATTGCTCTGTAGTATTGCTTGAGGTCAGGGATACTGATTCCCCCAGATTTTCTTTTGTTGCTGAGAATAGTTTTAGCTATCCTGGGTTTTTTGTTGTTCCAGATGAATTTGATAATTGCTCTTTCTAACTCTGTGAAGAATTGAGTTGGGATTTTGATGGGTATTGCATTGAATCTGTATAGTGCTTTAGGCAAAATGGCCATTTTAACTATATTGATTCTACCGATCCATGAGCATGGGAGGTTTTCCCATTTTTTGAGGTCTTCTTCCATTTCCTTCTTCAGAGTCTTGAAGTTCTTGTCATACAGATCTTTCGCATGTTTGGTAAGAGTCACCCCAAGATACTTTATACTGTTTGTGGCTATTGTGAAGGGGGTCATTTCCCTAATTTCTTTCTCAGCCTGCTTATCCTTTGAGTAAAGGAAGGCCACTGATTTGCTTGAGTTGATTTTGTAACCTGCCACTTTGCTGAAGTTGTTTATCAGCTGTAGGAGCTCTCTAGTAGAGTTCTTTGGGTCACTTAGGTAGACGATCATGTCGTCTGCAAATAATGATAGTTTGACTTCCTCCTTTCCAATTTGTATCCCTTTGACCTCCTTATGTTGTCGAATTGCCCGAGCTAGTACCTCAAGTACAATATTGAAAAGATAAGGAGAAAGGGGGCAGCCTTGTCTGGTCCCTGATTTCAGTGGGATTGCTTCAAGTTTCTCTCCGTTTAGTTTGATGCTGGCTACCGGTTTGCTGTATATTGCTTTTACTATGTTTAGGTATGGGCCTTGAATTCCTGTTCTCTCCAAGACTTTAAGCATGAAAGGATGCTGAATTTTGTCAAATGCTTTTTCAGCATCCAATGAAATGACCATGTGGTTTTGTTCTTTGAGTTTGTTTATGTAGTGGATTGTATTGATGGATTTCCGTATATTGAACCAACCCTGCATTCCCGGGATAAAGCCTACTTGATCATGGTGGATGATCGTTTTGATGTGTTCTTGGATTCGGTTGGCAAGAATTTTATTGAGTATTTTTGCATCGATGTTCATAAGGGAAATTGGTCTGAAGTTCTCTTTCTTTGTTGGATCTTTGTGTGGCTTTGGTATCAGCGTAATTGTGGCTTCGTAGAAGGAATTGGGTAGTGTTCCTTCTGCTTCTATTTTGTGGAATAGTTTGAAGAGTATTGGTGTTAACTCTTCTTTGAAGGTCTGGTAGAATTCTGCACTGAAACCATCTGGTCCTGTGCTTTTTTTGGTTGGAAGACTTTCTATGACTCCTTCTATTTCTTTAGGCTTTATGGGACTGTTTAGATGGTCTAGTTGGTCCTGATTTAATTTTGGTATTTGGTATCTGTCAAGGAAATTGTCCATTTCCTCCAGATTCTCCAGTTGTGTTGAGTACAGGCTCTTGTAGTAGGATCTGATGATTTTTTGGATTTCCTCAGTTTCCGTTGTTATGTCTCCCTTTTCATTTCTAAGTTTGTTAATTTGGATACTTTCTCTGTGCCCTTTGGTCAGTCTGGCTAAGGGTTTATCTATCTTGTTGATTTTCTCAAAGAACCAGCTCCTGGTTTTGTTGATTTTTTGTATGGTTCTCTTTGTTTCTACTTGATTGATTTCGGCCCTGAGTTTGATGATTTCCTGCCTTCTACTCCTCCTGGGTGAAATAGCTTCTTTTTGTTCTAGGGCTTTCAGGTGTGTCATTAAGTTGGTAATGTATGCTCTCTCCATTTTCTTTTTGGAGGCACTCAGGGCTATGAGTTTTCCTCTTAGCACTGCTTTCATTGTGTCCCATAGATTTGGGTATGTTGTGTTTTCATTTTCATTGTGTTCTAAAAAGTCTTTAATTTCTTTCTTTATTTCTTCCTTGACCAAGGTGTCATTGAGTAGAGTATTGTTCAATTTCCACGTGTATGTGGGTTTTCTGTTGTTTCTGTTGCTATTGAAGACCACTTTTATTCCATAGTGATCAGATAGGAGGCATGGGATTAGTTCTATCTTCTTATATTTGTTGAGGTCTGTCTTGTGACCAATTATATGGTCGATTTTGGAGAAGGTACCATGAGGTGCTGAAAAAAAGGTATATTCTTTTGTTTTAGGATAGAATGTTCTATATATATCAGTTAAATCTAATTGGTCCAAAGCTTCAGTTAGTTTCATTGTGTCCTTGTTTAGTTTCTGTTTTCATGATCGGTCCATTGAGGAAAGTGCAGTGTTGAAGTCACCCACAATTATTGTGTTAGGTGCAATGTGTGCTTTGAGTTTTAATAAAGTTTCTTTTATGAAAGAGGGTGCCCTTGCATTTGGAGCATAGATGTTCAGGATTGAGAGTTCTTCTTGTTGTATTTTTCCTTTGACCAGCAAGAAGTGTCCCTCAGAGTCTCTTTTGATGACTTTGGGTTGAAAGTCAATTTTATCTGATATTAAAATGGCTACTCCAGCTTGTTTCCTGAGACCATTTGCTTGTAAAATTGTCTTCCAGCCTTTTACTCTAAGGTAGTGTTTGTCTTTGACCCTGAGGTGTGTTTCCTGTAAGCAGCAAAATGTAGGGTCCTGTTTACGTATCCAGTCAGTTAGTCTGTGTCTTTTTATTGGGGCATTGAGTCCATTGATGTTAAGAGATATTAAGGAATAGTGATTGTTACTTCCTATCATTTTTGACGTTATTTTTTAAATTTGATTGCTTAACTTCTTTTGGGTTTGATGAAAGGTTACTATCTTGCTTTTTTCAGGGTGAAGTTTCCCTCCTTGTATTGGTGTTGTCCTCCTATTATCCTTTTTAGGGCTGGGTTTGTGGATAGATATTGGGTGAACTTGGTTTTGTCGTGAAATATCTTAGTTTCTCCATCTATGGTGATTGAGAGTTTTGCTGGATATAGTAGTTTTGGTTGGCATTTGTGTTCTCTTAGAGTCTGCATGAGATCTGCCCAGGACCTTCTAGCCTTCATAGTCTCAGGTGAAAAGTCTGCTGTGATTCTGATAGGTCTTCCTTTATATGTTACTTGGCCTTTTTCTCTTACTGCCTTTAATATTCTTTCTTTGTTTAGAACATTTGGTGTTTTGATTATTATGTGATGGGAAGTATTTCTGTTCTGGTCCAGTCTGTTTGGAGTTCTGTAGGCTTCTTGTATATTCATGGGCATCTCTCTCTTTAGGTTAGGGAAGTTTTCTTCCATAATTTTATTGAAGATATTTGCTGGCCCTTTAAGTTGTAAATCTTCACTCTCATCTATGCCTATAATCCTTAGGTTTGGTCTTCTCATTGTGTCCTGGATTTCCTGGATATTTTGGGTTACAAGCTTTTTGCATTTTGCATTTTCTTTAACTGTTGAGTCCATGGTTTCTATGGAATCTTCAGCATCTGAGATTCTTTCTTCTATTTCTTGTATTCTGTTGTTGATATTTGCATCTCTGTCCCCTGATTTCTTCCCAAGGCTTTCTATCTCCAAAGTTGTCTCCTTTTGAGTTTTCTTAGTTGTTTCTACTTCTGTTTTTAGATCCTGGATGGTTTTGCTTAGCTCCTTCACTTGCTTGTTTGTGCTTTCCTGTAATTCTTTAAGAGATTTTTGTGTTTTTTCTTTCATGACCTCAGCCTGTTGACCAAAGTTCTCCTGTATTTCTTTAAGAGATTTTTGTGTTTCGTCTTTCATGACCTCAGCCTGTTGACCAAAGTTCTCCTGTATTTCTTTAAGTGTTTTTTGCATTTCCTCCTTGTTGGCTTTTGTATTCTCCTGGATTTCTTTCAATGATTTTTGTGTTTCCCTTGCAAGGGCTTCTAACTTTTGATCCATTTTCTCCTGAATGTCCTTCATGTGTTCCTGTACCAGCATCATGACCAGTGATTTTAAATCCAAATATTGTTTTACTGGTGTGATGGGGTATCCAGGACTTGCTGGTAGAGGAGAATTTGGTTCAGATGTTGCCATATTGCCTTGATTTCTGTTAGTGACGTTCCTGCGTTTGCCTTTTGCCATCTAGCTCTCACTGGTGTTACTTGGTCTTGTCAGTGCTGGACTCACCAGTGCAAGCTGCCCCTTCCCCGTTGGCCTCTGGTGCACAGCTTACACTCTGCACTGCCTGTAGACAGGGTGCTGTTGTCCAGGCTGTTCAGATCCCGAAGCAGGCACCTGAAAGCTCCCGCTGGGGCCCGCAGGATTTATTGGAGCACACCGACTTCTCCCAGCTGGCCGCCCGGAAGCCCCCACTAGCCTCTTGAGGGACTTGGAGATGTGGCAGCCACCCAGGCTGATCTGAAGCGGAGAGAGTTGAGCTGGGGGCTTCTGCCTGAGGCCTTGCCCCAGATTGTGTCTGTGGACCAGGTGGAACCCGTGTGCACCCCCAGGGAGCTCCGAAGGTGAATGTTGCTGTGACCTCCCCTGTGCTCCGCTCACTCCGCTGGGCAGCCGATTTCCCCCAACCGGGCTGGCGCACACTAGGTTAGCCTTGTGGCAGCCGATTTCCCCAACCGGGCTGGCGCACACTAGGTTAGCCTTGTCGCCCGGGCCCTGAGTCCAGGCAAACGCCTGGGAGGCCAAGGTCCGAGCAAAGTTCCCCTAGGGCTATGACTGTTATTTGGGTCCGCCAGGTGACCCGGATGGCGGGCGTGTGCGTCCGCGCTCCCCGAAAGCACTGGGAGAGTCTGTTGTGCTAATAACCTCCTGGGCGGGTTGACACACAGATGGCCCACCAAGCCGCCCAGTTCTTGGGGTCAGTCCTGTGCCTTTTGGGGCCTAGACCCCCGTTTTGTTAGCCTCAGGCTACGCTTGTTAGCAGTCTCTGCCCTCCCGAGCACTCTGGCTCCTGTAGGCAAAATGGCGGCGCGTGCGCTGGCCGGGGCAAAAAAAACTCCTGGCTGGGTTGGCGCCCCGATGGCCACTCGAACAGCCCAGGGCCTGGGTGCAGGCCAACGCCCGTCTGGCTCAGACCCCTGCGGTGTTGGGCCTAGGATTATGTTTGTGTACCTCAGTCTGACCGATCTCTGGAGCCCGGGATCAAGATGGAGGTGAGTCTCTCCTGACTGGCGGGAAGCCGAGTTCTCGGGAATGGACTTTTTAAAAGAATTAGGTTGTTTTGCCTGAAAGCCAAGTCTCTACACTCAATTTTAATTTTTTTCAGAGAATGCATCTATTTTTTTTAAAACTTCATGGAAGCACACTGAATTATGAGAAATGAAACCATATATAAAGGTACACTTTGCTCAACTTGACCTATGTTAGAAGTTATTACCACAATTCAAATGGCCATCTGAATCAACCATGAACAACTTGCAGAGTGCTTTGTGCTCCTTTCTGTCGTACCCTACCCTACACCTTGCCTCCACTGATTTGCCTTCTGGTGTTGTAGATTACTTTGAAAATTCCATATGAAGAATCATGCAGCATATTTTCTGTACTGTTTCTTGAATTCAGGATAACTGGAATAGAAATAGTAATCCATATTAGTGCATATTTCTTTGGTTTATTACCTTCTCGTGTGGTATTTTACTTCATGTAATTGGGCAAATAATACTTTTGTAGACACTAATGTCGAGATCAATTTGGACTATTACAAATAATACTAAGATAAATAGTTGTGCAGAAGTCTTCCCATTGCCAGAGGCTTTTGCACATCTTTGGTAAATCCCTAAGAAAGGGAGGCTGCGTGGCCTGATGCTTAGGAACCAGCAGAACTGCTGTCTAGTACCACTTTCCTTCCATTTAACAGCATGACTTCTAATGGCTTCACATCCTGGCTGAAGATCAGTCTGCACTTTTGGACAGGAAGTATATATGGTGATCTCTGTGGAGTTTCAATTTGCCTTTCTCTGTTGGCTGATAAAGCTGAGTGTCTTTCTGTGTCTTTAGGACAGACACATTGGTAGGTTTTCTTCTGTGAAGTGTGTGTTTAAATCTTTGCACATTCATTATTATCAAGATCCTGGGGGATTTAAACAAGACAGTGGTATAATTGAATTTTTTTTTAGAAAATCACGCAGGCAGAAAACAGTGAGGATACGACACTGGGTGAAGCTATAGTAGAAGGATGTGGGGTGGGATCAAAATACATCTAGCTGGAATAGCTACTGAAGAGATTAGCTAGCAGTGTGGCTAAGAGACACTTCTGAGATGTCAACTGTCACGTATTGAGTATATGCCTTGTTTGCATTACTCAATGCAATACTTGTTTGTATTATACTTGTGAGTTAATCAAGGGGGAGAAAAGCTGAGGGGTTCAGTTAAAAATGTATACATACCCAATACAAGTTACTACACTATGCATGTTCCCTCTGAAAGCTTATGAAGGTTTATAGCTGTTGTGTTGGGATAAAAGTGGAGACTGCTGTGGAGTGGGGAGTTTACAAGTGTCCAGGCCACAAGGCTGAACTCTCATGCATGGATAAATGTTCTTCCTCCTTCTCTCTTTTCCTCTTTTCCCTTCCTCCTTCTCCTTTCTTTCCAGTACCATGTATTTTAAGAAGCACAGCATCTTGCAGCACCACAGCAGGGCACCAGGTGGAGATTTTGTACCAAATTCTTCAGTTTAGGGAGAGACTATTTAATGAGTGTAGCCTAACTTTTCTCTTTAAGGAAAATCTTATTAGATGAGCATGGAATACTTCAAATCTCCATGTCCCTAAACCCCTTTCAACTTTTATACGTCATCCTTTGAACATTGTATACTAGGAGTCTTTAACAATGACCATTATTTTCCTATTAGATTTAGTTTTTACCTCTGGGGACAATCATCATCATATAACATTAACAGAGTGTGAAGGGAGGCTTTGCTACAGTTTGTATATTATAAATTCTATTTAAAAAATAATTTTGCAAATAATATCATACTTCTACACAATTCCTACTGAGCACTCTCATCCCAACCTCTCCCATCTGCTCCATCCCTGTCTACCTCACTCGCTTCCTTACAAATGTCTTTCTCATATTTATGATTTTTTTCTGTTCTGTTTTATGAACTGCTGAGCTAACCCTTGGCCATTTGTGTTAGCATGGATTTGGAGGCTCAATAGTGTACAAAACTCAAGACCACGACTCCCTCCTCTCCCTGGACCTGTGTATAGCTAGTAATTCAGCCACAAGGGGAAACATCAGATGGGCCCCTCATCCATCCATGACTCTTCCTAAGTCTAGTCCTGAATGGCCCCACTGTTGTGAGTTTGTGGTGGAAATGACTGGGTCTAGTCCCAGAGGATAGGAATTTTCAGCCCTTCACCCTATCTTCTGCCTCTCACATACTCCCCCCCCCCCCCCCACCTTCTACAAGCCTCTTAGCAGGGAGCTCTTAACTCAGTAATCATCTTTGACAGCCATGAATCTCTGCATTCGTCAAGTTTTATTTCAAAGAGGTTTCTTTGGTTAAAAGGGAAAGCAGTGTTTGTGTATAAGTGCAGATGGTTAAAATGCAGGTTGATGTTGTCAGTGTAGTTAAATGTCAATAATAAGTTCTTCCCTTGAGCTTAAGACCTCCCCAGACATTCAGTACTGAGGAACTTATAGTAGAATAAATAAGTTCCCTCCTGTGGAGTGGCCTTCAAATCTAATCGGAAGGCAACTGGTTACCTCTACTACAGTTGTGGCACTAATTTGAAGGTCGGCATTATCTTGCTCATCAGGTTAACAGGGTTTATGACTAGGTGAGACCATTAATGCCTTTACTTCCCCAGCAGTCTGCATAGCATCTTCCAGCACTTTCAAAGCTAGCCAGCAGGGAGAAAGTTGCCAGCTCAGTTCCATCTTGTTTTCTTAGCATCTTACAACTGAGGAGCAGTAAGGATATAGCCTCCATCTGGTGGGTGACCAAGACTGACAAAAGCCTACAATGTTTTGGGGGTCCCTGGGGCCTCCCTGACCAACTCCTAAGGAGGTCTCCCACACCATTCTGTTCTGGTAGAAGGGAAAAATAGAAGAAAGTCCATTAAAAATAAAAATAATACATATTTTGATTCATAGATGGTCAAATGACTTCCCTAGATGGCAACAGTGAACAAATGTGTCGTTCCTGTGCATGCCGCACGAAGAGTGCACAGACATACTACACTGAACTGAAGACTTGAAAGCTATCAGGGGCCTTGCTAGTAGTCATATTATGCTTCAAATGGGCAAAGGCTTACTTAAGTTCTTGGGGGAAAAAAAGTATAATCTTTTGATTTACATGGTCGTGCATTCCTGGGAAATTCAGTAACAGCCAAAATCCCACTCGTGTTATTCTTTCCCAAGTCGCTGGAGCCAATATTTTTTTCTATCCCTTTAGAAGCATTTAGCTCCATCTTGATCCTATTCCATAGACTTGGATTGTCTCATTGTTATTTTATGGATATGCTGAAATTTCACTTTATTTCTGCTTAGTTTTGTCAGTTTGACACAAATCTAGATATCTGAAAAGTGGGAAAAAACTGAGGAATTGCCTGCATCATATTCTCTTTTTGGCATGGCATGTTTATGGGCCATTTTTTTTGTTTGTTTTTAATTAATGTTTATGCCAGGCAGTGGTGGTTCATGACTTTGATCCCAGCACTTGGGAGGCAGAGGCAGGCAGATTTCTGAGTTCGAGGCCAGCCTGGTCTTCAGAGTGAGTTCCAGGACAGTCAGGGCTATATAGAGAAACCCTGTTTCGAAAAACCAAAAATAAATAAATAATGATTTATGTGGGAGGGCCTAGCCCACTGTGCTCAATGACATCCCTGTGCAGATGGTCCTGTTTGGTTCAAAGCTAGTTAGGAACATGAAGAGCAAACCAGTAAGCTATATTTTCCATGGTGTTTGCCTCAGTTCTTGCTTCCAGATTCCTGCCTGAGATCCTGCCCTGGTTCTTCTCAATGATGGCTGGGATGGAGAAGTATGAGCCATATAAACCCTTTCATCTCAAAGTTGTTTTTGCTCACAACAACAGGAAGCAAACATCTTTGAGTTCATCTTTCCAACGTTAGAATGACTAAAAGAAAACAAATGCTAGAGAGGAAGTGGGAAAGGTACTCCCTCATTCACTCTTAATGGAGTTGCTAAGTGGTGTAGTCGCTCTGGAAAGCAGTGTGGAGAATTCTCAAAAAGCTAAAAATAAATTTATCATGTGATGCTGCTATACCACTCCTTGGCATATGCCCCAAAGACTCAACATCGTACTCTACAGATACTTGTACAGTTGAGCTCTTGTTGCTCTATTCACAGTAGCTAGGAGATGGGAAAAACCTAAATGTTCTCAGCTAATGACTGGATAATGAAAATGTGGTGCATATATCCTACAGAATACTCATCTGGCAAGAAAAGCAAAAATCATGAAAGTTGCAGAGAGATGGATGCAACTAGAAAGAATGCTACCCATACCTAGAAAGACAAACACTGTATTCTCTCATGTGAATTTCCTGATAACAAATGTTCAGATATTAGTATGTACACCTGGAGTAACAGCAGAAACTAAGAAAGCAAAAGGGGGCAATTGGGTGAGTAGGGAAGGAGCTCTACAAAGAAAAATAACAGGATAGAGTTAATATGAAAGGGGAAACTGGGCTGAGCTTTAATTGGCAAAAATACAGAAGAAAAGGGAGTGAGGAAGTATAACCAGCAGTCAGCATGTTAGGAAGGCCAGAGCGGTGGTTCCCGGCCTTCCTAATGCCGTGATTCTTTTAACAGTTTAATGAAGTGCTGACCCCAACCGTAAAATTATTTTTGTTGCTACTTCATAACCATAATTTTGCTACTATTATGAATTGTATTGTAAATATCTGCATTTTCCAATGATCTTAGATGATCCCTGTGAAAAAGTTGTTTGATGTACTCTCCAAAGGGGCTGGGAGCCACAAGCTGAGAACCACTATCATAAAGAATCATATTACTTTATATTTACCTAAAGTTACATGAAATGCATGTAAGTGCTAACTCCATCCTAAATACCTTACACCCACAGGTGAGTGTGACTCTTGCCCTTCCTTTTAAAAGCTTCTCATTGCAACAGGCAGAGAACATTAGAGAAATCACAACTGGTCAAAATTCAGAGAAAACCGGACCATGGCGTGCCCAGCTCTAACTGATTCATCTACAACACAACCCCTTTACCTACGGCTCGGGGAACATTTTGGAAGTTGCAACAACAATTGCTGGGAAAAGAGGCCATTAATGTTAAAAGAAGCAAGTAGAGGTACCTGGAAGGGTTTGGGCAGACAAAGGGGGAAGGGGAAATGATGTCATTATAATCTCAAAAGGTTTAAAAATTTGAAAATCGAGCAATATGGCATTTACATCACTCAGAGTTTTGAGTTGTCTTCAGAGCTTTGCCCGTGGCTCATCCACGGAACTTTTTTGATGTATTTTTTTTCTGTATTCTTTGTTTACATTCTAAATGATTTTCTCTTTCACGGTTTCCCCCTCCCCATAAGTCCCATAAGCCCTCTTCCCTCCTCCCATTCTCCAATCACCACCCTCCCACTTCTCTGTCTTGGTAAACCCCTACAATGCTGGATCAAGTCTTTCCAGGACCAGGGTCCTCTTCTTCCTTCTTCTTGGGAATATTTGATATGCGAATTGTGTCTTGGGTATTCAGAGCTTCTGGGCTAATATCCACTTATCAGTGACTGCATTCCATGTGTGTTCTTTTCTGATTGGGTTACCGCACTTAGGATGATATTTTCCTGATCTAACCATTTGCCTAAGAATTTCATGAATTCATTGTTTTTAATTGCTGAGTAGTATTCCATTGTGTAAATATACCACATTTTCTGTATCCATTCCTCCATTGAGGGACATCTGGGTTCTTTCCAGCTTCTGGCTATTATAAATAAGGCTGCTATGAACATAATGGAGCATGTGTCTTTATTGAATGCCGGGGAATCCTCTGGGTATATGCCCAGGAGTGGTCCTCTGGAAGTGTCATGCCCAGTTTTCTGAAGAACCACCAGACTGATTTCCAGAGTGGTTACGGATTCTTAAAGAATGGCTTTAAGAGTAAACATAGGAACAGTGAGCCCAAGTCCGACGCGAGTACTGTGCTCCCAGTTCTCTGTTTTCTCCCTGCTATTGCCAGCCCTCTTCCCAGCTTTTTGCTCTAGAAACACACCTGGCTTCCTTTCTGATGTAGCAGAAAACTCTTCATATAGTAAATAATTATATGCCATTTAACTTGGCTGTAAGAGAGACCCATGACTCACTTCTGTTGTCCCAAGTTATGGGTTTTCTTCTGACTGTTCTTTGTGTTTGCGTTCACAGGTGGTTTCTTCCAAATGCTTAAGAAAATGTTATTTGACGTATTCCCTCTTTCTTCTATTCTCAATTTTCTAGTGTTTTCTAGATAATCAACAGCAATGTATTTTAATAAGTTACTACTTTTTACTAAAGAATTTGACTTTTCCATACTTTTATTGTTTTACAGTCAATTGTTCAGTATATTTTCATACTTTTTTTTAAAATTGCCTTTGTGTATATAATGTAGATCATGTGTGAAGTCAGAGGACAACACTGAGGAGTCAGTTCTCACCTCTTAGCATGCTGAGGCAGGTGCCTTGACTCTTCTGTTCTCCTGTATACCCCATGCTAGATAATCTGAAAATTTCTTGGTCATCCTCCTGTCTCCATTTCTCAACATACATAGCATATGTTAGATTAGATTAGTACCATTGCATCCAGCCTCTTAAAAAAAGAATTTATATGTAATTATGTGTATGGGTCTGTATTTCTGTGTGGAAGTATAGAGAATGTGAATTTGACAACGATGCTCTAGGGCTGGATTTTAGGCATCTGTGGTCCACCTGCTGTGTGTGCCCTCTACAGGAGCACTCTCTTAACTGAGCTCTCTCTCCAGGCCCTATTTCCAGCTTTTTAATGTGGGCTTTGCATTAAGTGCACACTCGTGTGCTTATCACACATGCATATCAATCTCCCTGGCCCTGAATTTTTCCATGTTTAAGTACAATCAATAATCACAACTTACACACTATTATTAGCAGTGTAAAAGCTCAAACAATGACAGGTATCATTTGGACAATGTAGAATCAACTAATGTTTGGTCAGCCTTTTTACTTATATTTTAAGTAACTGACAAAACCAAAATGCAGCTCTTTTTAAAAAATAAAATCGGAAAGTAATTTTAAAAAATAAACCTAAACTTTGAAGTTTCTTTTTTTAATATAATATTCATTTACATTTCAAAAAATAATTCTTATCCCCATAGTGGGAGGAGGGAAAGATTACAAAGATAAATGGAATTCAGATGGATTTCCTTGCTTTGGCTCACCCTTTTAAGTTCCAGGGCATTTTCAAGCTCACTAATGTGCCAACAGAGGCCCTATAACAGCCAAGCAAGTATTGCTTATGGATCCTGCTTAGTGCTAGGAGTGTTTTCAGCAGCAGGAACCCAACAAGGGCTTTGCCCACCACAATGCTTAGTATTATTTAACAAAGACTCAATGGTGCTATGGATTTAGAACCTTTCTACTTTCTAGTCAGTCATCCCCACTTACTTGACTGTGAACGAAGTTTGGAATCCCCGTAGGATGGTTAGTATTGTAAACTTATCAGAATCTAGCATCACTTGAGACAAGTACCTCTGGGTGTATCCATAGAAGACTATTTAGATTGTGTTAACAAATATGGAAAAACTCATCCTATTTGTGGGCAGGATCACTTTACAAGCAGGATATCCTGGACACTTTAAGACGTGGAAGGTATGCTAACATGCACAATGTTTTTTCTCTCTCTGCTTTCTGACTCTTGATGATGAATTGAACAATTGAACTGTGAACCCCCTTAATCCTTATGCTGGTTTTGCCAGAGTATTTGATTTCAGCAACAGGTAAAGATATGAAGACACAGTTCCCCTAGTTTCTCATCTGTGAAGTATGAGATAGAGGATCACATAGGTATTCCTTGAGGAACAATACAACTCACATTGGGCAGTGACTATGTAGGCATACAAGGTGGGTGGTCACGCATTTAGGCAAGAAGGTTGTAGAAGAAAGAACACTGAGCCAACTAGGGTTGTTTCTTTCAAGTTATTATTAAGAAGATCAGAGCCAATGGCTTAAAAATAAAATGTGATTTGCTCCCTGGTAAGAATTACCTATTAAGTTCAATGTGTTGTGTGGTAGAATGCAATGGAGCTTTCAAAAATAATAAAGCTCATTGTAGAGATTACTTACTGTGACTCCTGAGTTTACTACATTGGGTGATAAAGAACACTGACCTAGTTTTAAACTGTGATATGACAACCATCATCATCACCATCAAGCATCATCTTCACTGAGTGATTCCACCCTGGCTTCTCTCTAAGTGCATCATCCTGCTATGACAGAATGACCAGAGATGTTCCCTTTCTTCCCAAGGTCTCAAAGCTGGTAATACTCACACAAGAAATTTAGATTCAGGACTGGGGACATAGTGCAGTGGTAGTTATCTGCATGCCTAGCATGTGAAAGGCCCCAAGTTCGACTCTCAGCCACACAAAGTCCAATTGATGACTCACTTGATTGATTAACCTTGCTTTATCACTCGGTCTCTACTGGAGCAGGACTGTGCTGACACAATGACTGAGCCAGGCAGTGTTGATTAGTTGCCCTAAAGAAGACAGTTTGTCTTCCTAGGCCCAGATGACAAGTTCTGCTTGTGGAACTGGATCACGAGGAGAATGTAGCATCCAGAGTCTCAGCAGGGAAAGCAAGCAGAAGGTGAGAATGGGTGTTCCCAACTACCCATTCCATTTGTCTGCCCAACTATCCATCCCATTCTGCATCTGCACATCTTCAACTTCTACTTACAGACCAAGAACAGTGAATTCCATCTGTCCAATAATCTTGATGAAAGCATTATTTGAAGAGAAATATAATGTTTAATTTTAGGCCTAGAAAGATCAAATAAATTACATCATACCAAAGGATGGAATTTGTTCCACCATGGAAAAAGCAACCCAGGGCAGAACAATTATAGCGTATTCGAGTGCTGAACAACTTTCAAGCAGATATTATTGTTTGAAGATACTTTATTAAGATAAAAAAACTTTCCATTACATTTATCTATAAATCCATCACAGGCGAAAGGAAAATAAATAAAAATCTGAATCTTTAGGGACATTTTTGACTCCATAGTTTTCTAAGTCTGAGTTGACATGTTTGCTCACTTTAAATTACTACAGTTTAGGTATACTTGATGATTATATAGTACCAGAAATGTCAGCCTTAAACATGCCAAGTTTCCATATTACTCAGTAAAGCTGTGGCTATTGTTGCAAATTTCTCTCTTGACTTTTAGGCCACTCTAACTGGGAGGTGGGGGAGAAAAACTGCACCTCATACCAGGTTCAACTTTAAATGGACAAACAATGAAACCCTGTTTTCCTAATAGTGGCTGGCACTGCATCCCAGAAACAAGCTGTTGAAAGCTAGGAGCCAAGTGTTCTTCTCCTTGATGGTGGGAGTGCTGAGGTCAGAGAGCACAGCAAGGCCAGCTGCTGCAGGTACCAGCAGCCTTCTCTTGGCCTGGCTTATATGTTTTAATTAAATCTCTTTGTGAGCATCAAGAAATAGAACGGGTAAGGCCACATGCCACCTGATTTCTTAAACTGCTTTTTTATTAATTTAGCTTTTAAAGAAAGATGCTTGGCTGTGGTCTAACAAGTACAGACATTTATATTTTCATGACATTCCATCACCTTCACTACCTACCCCAAATTTCCCAAGCACTACCCCCAAATAAAAAATGAAGGCAACAATCACCAGATGACAAAAAACAATCAGCAAAGATATCTGAGGTATGAACATGGGATACCTAAAGTATTCGAGAATGTCCTATGTTGGACACACTTCTCATCATTGTATAGAAAATTGCTTTATAGAAGTATAGGCATTGCCCAAGGACAGAATATTCGACCCAAACCAACTCTTTAAGACTTGTGCTTTTAGACAGGCCACACAGGGCAGTGATTTCAGAATAGGAATCCAGTAGCCTTCCTATCTGCGTTTGAGCTGCATTGCTTTAATTAATAAACACAGAACTTCTATGGACTGTGTTCATTAGTCCAATGACTTGACTGTGGGCTTGAACATGTAATGAGGTCACTAGAGACTTTTTTTGTTTCTGCTTCACACAGAAATTTGACATTGTCTTAAGGAAAGCTAGCCATATATACCACCAAACAGCAGTGAACATGTAACATGTGTGTGAACCTATCTGCCAAAGGTCCAATATTTACATGGAATGTTGACCTTGCTTATAAAACTACTATTTTAAATTATATCTTTACATACAATTTATCTTATGAATAACCTCATTTGATAATTTAAAAATATGCCTTTCAAATATCTCACAAATATATAAAATTTTCCTACGTTTTATTTTTCTTTAAACATAACATTTAAACTCTTTACAAAGCAACAAAAATAATTTTTTGTATGCGAGTCATAGATGTGATGAGTCTTCCAATGGCTAAACTGCACTGCTCAGAGGACTGGCAGGAACCTGCTCTATGATTGAACTATGAATATTTGTAGTTTGCAAATTATTAACTTGCTAGAGATCTAAAGCATTATAGAAAAAAGGAACAATGTCATAGAAACATTTAAAAATCCATCTTCCTTTGGAATAGGTTAAGATGCAATCTGGCCAGTGTTCATCATTTTGTTGACAAAAAATTAACACAATATAAGATTTCTAAAACACACTTTAGAACAATTTTCATGTGTGGTGATTGCACACCAGAAACATGAGCACCTTTTCCTTCACTGTGCTCTAACTCATGTTACATGTTTTCAAATACTTAGCTCTTTCTTATAATTTGTTGAGAAATTCCAAAGCAAGAAAAGAAAACTTTCTGACTCTAGAAATGTCTTCTGAAGAGTGACAGATTAAAGCAAGAGGTGCTGTGTGATCATTTCTTGCCCTAAGACACACCATTTTTACTAAACTTTGAGGGAAGGCTTTTATCTACATCTATAACATCAGTTAAGTCTGTTTTTAAGCCCGATGTGGGAGGCTGAGGCAAAAGAAGGCTGAGCTCAAGGCTAGTGTGGACAACACAGTGAGACCCTCAACTTAAACAGGAGAAGCAGATTCTGCCTTATATAATATTGGCAGCATCACCAAGTTGTACCCATAAGGATTTACTAAGCTATAGTATGTGAGCTACTTCCTCAAGAAAAGATTTGAGTTTCCCCTTTGTTTTAGGATGTGCACATGAAGAATATATTTTCTAAGGGCAGGGTCTTATTTCCAGCTCAGTTGAATCTGTGGATCTGCTCAAGGCTGCCGAGCCCATGCTTTCAATGGAGAGCATGCAAAGTGAAAGGCTGGGAGTGCACCGGAGTGCAGGTGAGGTCTGAACTCTGATACATACTGCCTCTTCTATCAGAGCCAGGAAGTGATAAAGAAAACCAGGAAATACAAGTTTTGCCAAGACTACAGCATTGTGCAAATTTTGATTTAGAGTGTACAGTTATGTGCTTCAAATAAGGCTGTAAAAGACATAAACAAAACCAGCACTGAAATTTTGACTTTGACATTGAAGACTTTACATCTGTGACAGTGATACAAATTATTAAAAAAAAAAAAAAAAACTACCAAAAACATGGTAGTTGATCTAACCATGCAACTCTGCAAAAAGACAAGTGAGGATATTTTCCTGAGTTATGAATGTAACCAACTCACTGGGACCCAATGGGTATCAGTCTCTAGTTTGTCAAATGTTGTTTTTAGCTCATTAAATGCGACATTAAGATCATCATTTATTATGACTTTGTCAAAAAGATGACCATATTGACTTTCCATTATCTGTGCTGATTTAATCATTTCTTGAAAGTCTTCTTCCTATTAAAAACAAGTAATAACAAATTAAGTAACCAGGCAACTGCATTATTTCACATAAAGGAAAACATTCTATAATGACTTTACCTAAAGCTGTTATGTGTTCAGACTTTAAACGAAGTAAAAAACCAAAATCACCTTCACTGCTTTTTCAGAGGATTGTACTGCTAACATCAGCTTTAGCTGAACGTCCTTCAGGGTGATAACTAACTCACCATTACATGGACACATTACCATTGTCATGGATATCTGGGGGGAGGGTGCTGCTGACTGACGCTCTGGCTTGGCTATTTATATTTGTTCACAAGAAGTAATGGATAACACAAACTACTTTCTTAATGTTGAAAGCATTACAGGTCAATAGTTCAAATGCCCCTTCTATGGTCCAGTAGAAATGTTTCAAAAGCCTAGTTGAACCATATAAATTTGTAAATGCCAGGAGATAGTTTAGCTAGGTACAAAACTCAGGACAATACATTAAAAAGTATAAGCCACATCCTCAGACTATGCCATCATTTATGAATTATTTTTACTGAGAGATAAGTTCAGTGCTCAACAACTTAAAATAACTAGCAACATGTGACAGCATCTGTCCCTTAAGGACAAATGTCACCCTTTTAGAACAAACAGTGAACACTGGAAATCAAAATCAAGACCCATGCTTTATAACTAAAATCAATAGTTCCCAGATTAACAAAGACTAAAGGAAAGCTAATTAGATGAAAGAAAAAAAGGGTTTAATATTTATTTGTTAGTTTTTTATTATAAAGGTAGAATTTGAGAAGAATGAAAACAAAAACAAAGAAAGGCTTGCCAACAGTCAATGACAGATGGGCCAGCCTGACTCTATCTTAAAATCAGACGTCATCTTATTACATGGCCAAAATAAGTTCATTCCTGTTTTCTATAAAATGTAAACCTGACTAGGTCTTAACCCATTTTCTGGAATTTGTTATGTTCCATACCCTCCATCCTGATCTCTACCCTGGTAAGATAAGATGTTCTGTTAAATAATTTTGGAATGTTCAGCTAAGTTCCTATGAAACCAAAATTCTTCTGGAAATCCCCCAACCACTGAAAATCCCCTAGTCTTGTAGGTATTTTTAGCTATATAAATCCCACCTTCTCCTGTGTTTCATACTATTTTCTCAAACCCTGTTACAGGGAGACATCCTTGTCTGATAGAAAATAAACCTTGAATAATTTGTCTAAAGAATTTGAATAATGATCTTTACTTTCATTTGGTGAGATTAATATCAGGACAGCCACAGACATCTGAAGCCACAGCATCCAATGGCACTCGTATAAAATATGAATGTCATCAGGGGACATTGATCCTATGACCCAAATGGGGTTTCTACTTTTTACTGTGTTAAAATATAAAATATAAGGCAACAAAGCAAATTATTAGTTTTTGAATAGACTATTAACAGAAACTTATTTAGAGACTTTTAGCTTTAAAAAGGTTAAATAAAATTAAAAGCTAAGTAGTCTCTTATATAAATGACTGGCTTAGAAAAAAATCAGTATGCATGTGTAATACCATACTTTTTCTTTGTTTTGTTTGGTGGCATTGGAAATAAACCTAAAGCTTGGTGCATACTAGGAAGCCCTAAAACACAGTGGTTAATACTATCGTTGCAGTTATTGGTTTGAGGCACAGACTCTTGCTTTGTAAACCATATTAGTTTCAAATGTGCAAGAAAGAAGAGAATGACCCTATATCTTGAGTGCTGGGCATTGCAGGGGACACTACTCTCTATATCCAGCTCTACAAAGTAGTTCTAAGTCAATGTAACACAAACATCAATTCATAGAAAGAAGAATCTACAGTGTCATCAATCAAAATGCACATACTAAGCCTTTTCAGCGTTCTGGATCACAACTTCATCTATAACAGTGTCCCTAAGTACTGTGTACAAGTATCTAGGAGCTATTTGCATGGTGACTAAGATCGCGACACCCACCGTGAAGGGCTTTGCAGTCCCTTGGTCATCTCTGCTTGAAATAATCTTTGCATTTTTTCTTGTCTCTCTCAAACGCTCTATGGATGGAGGTTTTATAAATATCACATAAGGTTTGAACTCCAGTGTCCTTAAATGCTTCACTGTCTGCAAGGAAGAGAAGATATTTTTTCATATTTCTTCATAATCTCATTCATTCTGGATTTTGTAAGGAGAAATTTTCTTTTTTTTCTTTTTTTTTTTTATTCGATGTATTCTTTATTTACATTTCAAATGATTTCCCCTTTTCTGGGTCTCTACTCCTCCAAGTCCCATAAGCCCTCTTCCCTCCCCCTGTTTCTCCATCTACTCCTTCCCACTTCCCTGCTCTGGAATTCTCCTATACTGTTGCACTGAGTCTTTTCAGAACCAGGGGCCACTCCTCCCTTCTTTTTTTCTTAAAACTATTCTTTAATTAAACAGGTTATTTTTCAAACTGTTCTTGACAATGAGGGTGATCATCTCATTGAATAGCAGCTAGAGGATGAATGCAACTTTTACTTTAGATACTTTGAAATTAACCATCACTAACATGAAACAGTGGCTAAAAACTTCAGAAAACTAGGTTCTAGATCACACTTCTAAAAGATGTGATGATTGGTAACCTCCAGTCTGGAAGCTATCTTTTTTTACATTCTCTGTTAAGCAGCCTAAAGGTACAGTCTCTGTAGCCTCTGTTCTACATGAGAGCTGCCAGCACCCCTCACCCCAACCCCCTCAAGTGTCTTGTTTAGCTTTGTTTGGAATCTGGGTCCTACTATGCAGCCAGGCCTGCCTGGACTCCTACTGCTCTTGCCTCAGTTTCCTGAGTTCTGGATTATATGTGTGTAGCACCACACCTGTTTGTTTCGTTAACTTATTCTTCTCTCACACCAAACATCCCAACCAGTTTCTCCTCCCTCCACTCCTGAGTCACTTCTCACACTCCTCTCCTCTCCCTCAGATCCACCCCTCCTTTATTTCCCTTAAGAAAAAAGCAGACTTCACAAGGATATCAACCAAAGACAGCAAAATAAGTTACAACAGGAGTAGGCATAGACCTTCCTATCAAGGCTGAGCAGCTAGGTGAAGCAGCCCAGTAGGATGAAAGGGTCCCAGGAGCAGACCCATGCAGGGGCAATGGATGGTGCTGCTTCAGTCTCTGTAAGTCCACATGAGTCCTGCCTAGTCGATTGTATGGGTAGTGTTCTCCTGGTGGTCCCTACCTCTGACTTCTCTGCCTCCTACAATTCACACCTGGGTTTTTAAGTGATGACTTCTGCAGACTGAACTGTAGTCAAGGGAAACTGACAGAAGGGTCAGAACTGAGAGATATTACTGATTTCCTCAAGAGGGCCTCACCAGAGTCCCACTATGAGATTAAGTAGATAGGCTCCATGTGTTAAGGAGAGAAGGGAGGGTGGGGGAGGGTGGGGGTGGTGAGGATGGGAAGGGGGAAGAGGATGGCAGGCCTGGGAAAGCTCAGAGGTGCAGATAAAATACATTCCAGTCTATAAGCAGGAATTCAGATAAGCAGGAATACCCCCACTTCTTCCAGGGGCCTGGTCAGGAGGCAGCCACCAACTTGATGTTAAGAATTCTCTTACTCCAGCTTCTCTATCCCTAAGAGGCGTTGATATAAGGACTTGAATGTTTTCACCCACTGGCCTTCTTAGTTCAAAGTTTCCATAAGAGGCCCCAGGGTGATACAAAATCTCCTATGGCATCTCAGATAAGACAGTATTGAACAGTGCCTCATAGCTCGGTTGGGATTTAATTGTTTACATTGTGTCCAAGACCTAAATCAGAGAAAGAAAACCGGTCTAAAATGTCCACTTTCAGACTATAAACATTGAGAATAATACATAACACAAATATGTTACGTATGAAATAGTGTAATACATTATTAAAAGATCCAAAAAAGGCATGTAATAGCCTGAGAACTTGACTGAGTAAAACTAAGAGATACAAACATTGACCTTGGGAATTCTACCCATCTACTTTTCTGGTAACATAATGCCTCCCCCCCCCCCAAATGTCCCAACCTACATTTAAATAAGCAGATCTCATATGAAGCTCATTCTGAGATGCCGCAGGAGGTTCACAGGGAACTGCACAATGCTCTGTTTACTTACATGAGGCTGGACATCCAACAGACAAACTTTGTTCTTAGCTAGGACAGAGCGAACTGAGTCTATACTTGTACCATAGTAGTTGTTTTTATATTCACCATACTCAATGAACCTGTAGAAAATTAAAAGACACTCATCAGAATAGTCTGTAAATATGAAACAAGCAGGCGGCGTGTTATACTTCATAGGCAAAAGATATTTTTGCTGAATGTGTAAAAAAAATTTTTTTTTTTTTGCTGGGTTTAATAAAATAAACAGAGCCAAGCACTTCGGCAAATGTCAATTTTTAAAAAAAAATCTTCTACATTTTCAAATCAGTAACACTTGCTTGTGTTACACTTAAGCTCAAAAAAGTACTTTGGAGCTACGGGGTGCTAATGCTTTCCATCACTCCCTTTCAGAACTAATGCAATGCAATAAAAGGCTGAATAAGCCAAACAATAGAAACTACTGGAATTTCACTGCACACTACAGAGTAACAGAGCTGGGCACTGCAGCTACAGGAGCTGGGAGGCGGCTAATGGGACCAGGGCAGCGATTATGTGCTATAAAAACACAGTCGTAGGGCCAAACTTGAAGAAAGCATTTTGATGTTTCAATAAAATCCCACAATACTGCGTTAAAACACACCCTGCCTCTGATGCCCTGAAGTAGCTACACCTCAGCAATGGAAAACTGGGGGAGGGTGGAGTCGGAGCTGGGTGGAGGGCCTCAGAAGGTGTGCTCAACAAGTAGTCCGGCACACAGGCTGTATTCCAACGTTGTGAAGAATTCATGTGAGACCAAGGTATGTATGAAAAAGATTACGGGGAAAACACATCATACCGCTACCCATTAACATTCAAAATAAAGTCCTACCCAAGTTACATGTTGAGATTCAATTACTGGACTGGAAAAAAGTTCTAGAAACACACTGCGAAGTTTCCCTCAAGCTAAACCTACAGGCTTAGCTGAACAGAAACATAGCAGCTCCCTGGTACTGAAAAAAGAAAAAAAAAAAAAAACAAGATAGGAACATGTAATTGCTAACGGAACCTCCTCTTTTAAGGGCTTTACTTAACATTACTCTAATAAGTGAAATATGTTTCATATAGAAGGGACCAAGTTGTCTAAAAGTAGATACACAGGCACCAGTTTAAGAACAACAGGAATAGAAAAAAAAAATCTACAAAAATTTCACATACTTGTTATTTTGTACATCTGTCTCAAACAAATGTTTGGAAATAAAAATATATTCCACACCATCACTCTCCTGGCTCCTTCTTGCTCTAGTGGTGTCTGTAATTTGATAGAAAAAGAGTTGAAAAAAGTCTAAATAAGTTAGAGTATTAAAAAGAAATCAAGTACATTAAATCAGTTTCCTACACAAGATTTGAAAACACACAGGAAAAACAAAAACAAATTAGTTGCTAAAATGCAGAGGAATATAAATTCAGATGTTCCCACTGTTGCTACAATGTGAAGGCTGAAGATCTGATTGCCTTGCAGGACTGGTCCTTACTCACGCCATTGGAGAATCTTTAACACAAGTAAATACATAAAAGTAGTCATGTGTGGTGACTTTAATCCACCCCAGAATAAGACCTTTCTTTTGCAAATAACTGGCTTATTATATCATCTTTTTTGCTGAAGTAATCATACTGTTCACTAGGTGGAAGGCACAGCCTTCTCCACAGAGTGTACAGCATATACAGACCTTCAGTGTTGCTCCATTTTACTGACTACATGAAATCAAATAACTCCAGGTGTTATTCCCAACTCCTGCCAAGTAATGAAGAGCATCTTAATCTAGGATTCAGCTTGCAATTTTTTGATAATGTTGCCTACTTCTTTTTTTTGTGAGTTATAAAGAGACAGAAACATAGGGCAGTTAAAGACAAAACACAATGCTTTCTATTGTGGACATGTATGTGAAACCCTACTACAGTCCCCCTTCCTGCTCTTACAGTCAAAACCCTGGACCCCTGACAATTATCTGAGCACCTTGAAAATATACAAAACAAAAAGGCATGGTGGTGTATGCCTTTAATCCCAGAGCTCCGGAGGCAGAGGCAGGTGAGTCTCTGTGAGTTTGAGGCCAGCCTTATCTACAGTCTCAAGACAGCCAAGGCTAGAAAGAGAAACCCTTTCTTGGAAAGCAAAACCAAAAAAGCAAACCAAAACAAATTCACAAAAATGGGGGAGGGTCTGGAAGGCAGGGAATCTGCCTGGGGAAAGGCTGACTTTGTTTCTTAGAGGCTATGATGTACTGGACCCAGACAAGGGCAATCCTGTAGGTAGTTAGGGAAAATGATACAACTAGTCACAGATTTTATGCTGAAAACTCATGATGGGTTTAAAAGAAATGTTAGGGCGAAAAGGGTGGTGGGTAACATGGAGGAAGAGAAATAAGAGACTGCAGCTGGGTAGAGACAGCCAAGCTGAGCGGGTAAGAAAAAAAAAAAGACAGGGGCCCTGGGAAGCAAGGTCAGTGTCTGCAGGCTGCTGGCTGACTGGCTCCCGCGAAGCCCTGGGGAACATGTGCGAGGCACTGTAGATCCCTTATATGTCAAGCTTCTACGGAAGCTAAATGTAAATGTCTAGACTGTGGGGAAGGGTGGCTTCCAATGAAGAAAAGAGACTCCTCCAGATCACCCCACAGATAAGGATGGGATGACAGTTATGAAAGACCGAGGCTACATCTCGGTGACTGTGCTAACACTGTCACCTCCCCTTGGTGAAATGCAAGCTAGGCACATTAGTGCTGAGAACAAAGAACAGTTTGATTGGCCGCAGGGCTGACGGTGGCAAGCCAGCCCTTGGCGACAGAGAGCACACAGCCAAGACCAGCAGTTAATAAGGCAGAGTCCGAAATGGGAGGTGGGCTTCACCCCGTGACAGGATGATCCGCATGTAACAAAGTCTCATCACTGATCTGGCTGCCCTAGGGACCCTCCAGTGGCTTCCACCCAACATATGCAAAGAATGAACCAACCTCAATAGGAGCCATGCCAGTCTTTGGTCAGTTCCTGCCACAGTCCCATGAAAAGCCCAAGGCAAGCCGCTCCTGAGTTTCTTCTACCTCAGAACCCTTGGACTTATGGGAATGCCTTTTAGTTTTCCTTAATATTTCTAAGCAAAGAAGCTTTCAGTTCACTTACTCTCTGCGTCTGTAGTCTTTAACACTCACAGGTGTGAGACAGGAAACTTGAGAGCCACCGTCCCCAGTTAACTTTTGGAGACCTTTATGTCCTAGCATTTGAGTCACTGGGCAGTTGCACCTGGCTTGAAAAAGGCCCTGTCATTCCAACAACAACAACAACAACAACAACAACAACAACAACAACAACAAAAAACTGCTTAGCAAAATCAACAGGGTGTACAGGTGTGTGGGTATGTGTGGATGCATAGGGGTAGGTGTGGTGGGTGTGTAGGGGTGGGTGTAAGTTAAGAAATCAGCAGAGTATATGGGTGTGTGTGTGTGTGTGTGTGTGTGTGTGTGTGTATGGGACTGGGAATGTGAAAGGAATACATTAATTCTCTTTAGAAATCAACAGTAATCTAATAATAACTTCTGCACCTGTATAAAAGGTTCAGATTCAAACCAATGGAATTTAAGATGTGAGTATGATTAGAACACACAGATCTTGGTCCAACCTCTAAAAAATGGAGAAAGAAGTACGTGTGTTCACAACAAGAGTGCGTGTGCACACACGCTCACACAATGGGAAAGGCTTATAGAACTCAACTAAGATGTGTACAGAAGCCTTATACTCCTCTCTGAGTCAGAGCACACTGAAACCACAGCACACACAAATGAAGGGAACTTAGGGTCTAAATATAACATAGCTGTGACCACATTATAGAATAAATGAACGAGTAGTCCCCAGAATTTAGATTAGGAGATGCTACTAACATATTCACAATATAAAAATGTAGACCCAAACTATACAACATAAAAGAGACAAGAGAACATTACCAATTCTCAAGGAAAACAATAACAGATAAAATCCCCAGAAGGGCCCAGAGGTTAGAATATCAGACTTTAAAGCAGCTATTATAACTATGCTTCAGGAAGGAAAATGTATCTGAACTGCACTGAAAGTATGAAAATTTACCATGAAAACACAAACTATGGATGAGTAAGTAGAAAGTCTATAACTAAAAAGATACAACATGACAGGAACAAACTACTAGAAGGCTCATCAGTATAAAAACGGTTAAAAGGGGCCGGGCCGTGGTGGCGCATGCCTTTAATCCCAGCACTTGGGAGACAGAGGCAGGCAGATTTCTGAGTTCAAGGTCAGCCTAATCTACAGAGTGAGTTCCAGGACAGCCAGGGATACACAGAGAAAAAGAAAAAAAAAAAAGGTTAAAAGAAAGCCAGTGATCTTAAAGACAGAGCAATACAATTCAGACTGTGAACGACTATGAGGTAAAGCATGAAGAGGTCTAAAAGGAAGGCCCTACATACAAACACTGAAATGAGTCCAACAGATCCCCAAAATACGGTCTTAAAAAGCCAAAACATGCCTAAGTATTTACACACAAATGCTAAATCCCCAGTGGTGATAACATAACTTGGAAGCCTCTAGAACATGAATAGTATGGGGAATGATAACTTCAACCACCTCAGGCTTCTTTCTGTAAATTAAAACATGACATCTATGAACTAACATTTTAACCTAACTGAAAGAAATGAGTTATCATTCAAACTATCTTTCATGAAAAAGTGGCAAAGTAGAGACCTTCTCAATTGAAACAATCCAATGCTCATTGCAGACTATTCCAGAAAAGAATTTCTTTACATAGAAAGAAGTGATGAGGAAATTTGACTCTTCAGGAATAAAGTGATAACACTCAAAGACCTTGGTATGCAAACCGTTTCTCTTCTTCCCAATTCAATGCACACCCCAACCCTGTCTCGTGAGCTCTAAAAATGCTATGCATATGGTTTCGCCATCCCTCTACTTGTTTGGTCAAGGGAAATAAAGGCCCATGTGTTACCCAGTTCTTGTACACCAAGTTCACCATAATTTCTGCATTTGTTAATAGACAAAAGTGGGGGTGGTGGAGGAACCGCAGTAGCCCAGGTGAGTATGCAGCTAGACCGCAGCTATTTCCATGCCAAAAAATGCTGCCCAAGAACTGCTGATGTCTGAGACATTGTTAATTTGTGCTAAATAAAAACGTGCAAAGACAGATTGTTTTTCACTATGTAATTCAACATAAAGCACCAAGTTTTACAACAGTCCTCAGTGATGAGTGCAGAGCGGTGCTTGACAGGCGGTGGAGGGAAAGCCCGGTAAGGGCATGGACATTGCTGAAGTGGAAATCCTCACTGTGCCTGTGACAATGCTGACACATATGCAGGAACAGGCTACAACAGACCTATGTCCAGTCTACGTATTTCAACTGTATCTTTTAATAAAGTTTAACAGAAAACTAAGAACTGGGAAAAGTAACAATGCATACCACAGTGTACATGTGAGGGGTAAAAGCATAATTGCCTGGAGCTGTTTCTCTCTATCCACCATGTAGGTCCTAGGGATCGAACTCAGGCTCCCAGTCTTGGAAGCAGACTCTTTTCCCTGCTAAGACATCATGCCAGTCCCGAAGCAATGCATTTTTAAGGCCAAATAGCTTCAGTTATGTTCCAAATACTAATTCCCTTTACCAAGCCAGCAAATATATTATAATACAAAGTCCCTTTAACAGTTTCTTATTCCTCCCTACAGAGCACCAAGACCTGGTGTTGTTCTTAATGGAATGTCACAATCTTTCCAAAAGTAGGATTAGTCACTGATAGATTTTATTCCATCATGAAAACTAGCAATACATTTCACAGTAGGAAAATATTATGTTGAGTGCGTATTAGATGATATATACTCAAGAGCAGAAACATTATTTAAATGAGTACTTTTTCTGTGTTGCAAAATGGGCTAAATTCATTTATTATTTCTGCAGCTGATACTTGCTGGTGTCCCTTTACCTAATAGAAAGATTTTAAAAGAGTGAGAAAAAAACCACCTAACAACAGCAACACTGGAAATATATGACGTTTTCTGCAGTAGCTACCTAACTACCACAGAACCTTCTGATAAATACATATCAGATTTGAGCCCAAGAATAACAGCACTTACTAGAGTTAGTATTCGTTAAAAACACCATCACACTGCATGATATCTTGCATTATGAAATGCATACTTGACAGTAACATAGATTATCAGCAATACTGCATTCGGCTTTTATACTAAGTCCAAAGGACAAAACTGCACAAGGACACACATCTCACAATGAGTACTTTCACTAAAAGATGTGACTGCCTTTTTATGTGGAAAAATGATACATACAACAGTAGTTATAAAAACAGTACAGACAAGTGTCAAATCCTGGTCACTCAGCTTTTTGCAGTAACATCTGCACAACTGTAACACAGTGTCAAACCAGCAAATCCAATACCAATGAGTTACAATTAGTTGAATTACAGAGAGTAATATTAACAAACCGGACTAGGATATAGAAGTTTATATACCTGATATGAATGTGTGTAGATATTATGCATGTGTGTATTACACAGACTAATGAAACCCCACAGATGAGCACACTCATATGATCAGTACTTTAACAAGAAGCAGACCCCATGAATTCCACTTGAGCTGCCCGCATAGCCCGAGTCCACGGGATCTCTAAGCACACAGATTATAGTTGCTGAAGACATAATGCATGTTCTCCTTCAGACCTGTTTCCTTCTGATACAGTAAGAACAGATGTTAGCTTTAAAAGGAGCTTAGGTTGCAATGCAAAACTAGAAACACCAGGGAAGGTATCTAAGAAGGCTTGCAGCTGGATCTTAAATGACCAAACTGAGCTGATATGAAAAACAGGATGTGGGAAAACAGGAAGTTAGGATCATGGGGTCCGCTGGCTCCCAGTCTCGTGAGCCTCATACGAGGAGCACACATAAGTCACCACTGGCCTTTTGCATATCTTTGCTTCTAATGCAGCTAATTATAACAAACTGAACTTTAAGTAAGAACACCTTCTAAGAAGCCCCAGTTTGTCCCAGAAAGGAGACAATCCCAGACCACTCTGCTGGCAGGGAGCTAAAGATGATGTCACTAAGAAAACCTGTGGCTCTATCTTGATAACAATGGCTATAGACGGTAAAATGGCCCATGCTAGTAGTAATGGCCCTCATGTTTGAGTTCTTGGTCCAAGGGGAGGGGCACCATTAGGAGGTGGCCTTGTTGAAGTAGGTGTGGCCTTGTTGGAAGAAGTATGTCACTGTGTAGGTGGGCTTTGAGGTCTACTATGCTCAAGCTCTGTCCAGTTGAATCCAGTCTCCTGCTGCTGCCCAAGGATCAAAATGTAGAACTCTCAGCCCCTTCTCTAGCAACACATCTGCCTGGGTGCTGCCATGTTTCCAGCCACAATGATAATGGATTAATCCTCTGAAACTGTAAGCTAGCTGCAATTAAATGTTGTCCTTTGTAAGAGTTGCCTTGCTCAAGCTGTCTCTTCATAGCAATAAAACCCTAAGTAAGACATCCTGTAAACATAAAAGAAAGCATACTTTGAATCTGTTAAAGTCAGAGACCAGTGAGGCCTGAAACTGTAAGCCAGCCCCAATTAAATGTTGTCTTTTATAAAACTTGCATTGGTCATGGTGTTTGTTCACAGCAGTAAAACCCTAAGACAGAAGAAGTCTTTACACAATGGAGTACTATTCAGCTATTAAACATGATGAATTCATGAAATTCTTAGGCAAATGGATGGAACTAGAAATTATCATCCTGAGTGAGCGTCTTAGTCAGGGTTTTTATTCCTGCACAAATATCATGATCAAGAAGCAAGTTGGGGAGGAAAGGGTTTATTCTGCTTACACTTCCACACAGCTGTTCATCACCAAAGGAAGTCAGGACTGGAACTCAAGCAGGTCAGGAAGCAGGAGCTGATGCAGAGGCCATGGAGAGATGTTCTTTACTGGCTTGCTTTCCCTGGCTTGCTCAGCCTGCTCTCTTATAGAACCCAAGAGCACCAGCCCAGGGATGGCACCACCCACAAGGGGCCCTCCCCCTTGATCACTAATTGAGAAAATGCCCCACAGCTGGATCTCATGGAGGCACTTCCCCAACTGAAGCTCCTTTCTCTGTGATAACTCCAGCCTGGGTCAAGTTGACACAAAATCAGCCAGTACAGTGAGGCAACCCAATCACAAAAGAACACACATGGTATACACTCACTGATAAATGGATATTACCCCAAAGGCTCTGAATACCCAAGATGCAATTCACAGGCCACATGAAGCTCAAGAAGAAAGAAGACCAAAGTGTGGGTGCTTCGATTCTTCTGAGAAGGGGAACAAAATATTCACAGGAGCAAATATGTAGATAAAGCAGAGACTGAAGGAAAGGCCATCCAGAGACTGTCCCACCTGGGGATTCATCCCATATACAGTTGAAAGGAGCCTGATATGGCTGTCTCCTAAGAGGTCCTGCCAGAGCCTTACAAATCCAGAGGCAGATGCTCGCAGCCAACCATTGGACTGAGCGTAGGGTCCCCAAGAGAGGAGTTGCAGAAAGGACTAACAAGAGCTGAATGGGTTTGCAACCCCATAGGAAGAACAACAATATTAACTAGTCAGACCCCCCCCCCCAGAGCTCCCAGGGACTAAGCCATCAACCAAGGGGTACACAAGGCTCTAGCTGCAGATGTAGCAAAGGATTGCCTTGTCAGGCATCAATGGGAGGAGAGGCCCTTGGTCCTATGATGGCTCGCTAGACGGCCCAGTGTAGCGGAATCGAGGCCTGGGAGGAGGGTGGGTGGAGGAACACCCTCATAGAAGAAGGAGGAGGGAGGATGGGATGGGGGCTTTCCAGGAGGGGAAATACTGGGAAAAGGGATAACACTTGAAATGTAAATAAAGAATATATCTAATAAAGAAAAATTAGAAAATAAATGGTGCTGGTCTAACTGGTAGTTGGCATGTAGAATAATGAAAATAAATCCATATTTGTTACCTAGCACATAGCTCAAGTCCAAGTGGATCATGGACCTCAACATAAAACCAGATACACTGAATCTAACAGAAGAGAAAGTGGGAAAGAACCTCAAAGTCACTGGCATGGAGGTGGGAAGGGGATTTCATAAACTGAATTCCAATGGCTCAGACTCTAAGATCAAGAATTGATAAATGGGACCTCAGAAAACTGAAAAGCTTCTGTAAGGCAAAGGACACAATCAATAGGACAAGTCGACAACCTACAGATTGGGAAAAAACTTCACTAACCCTACATCTGATAGAGGGCTATTATCTAAAAATATATAAAGAATCAAGAAGCTATCCTCCAAAACAAAACAAAAAACAAACACACAAACAAAAGCAAACAACCAAATTAAAAAAATGTGGTATAGAACTAAACAAAGAATTTACAACAGAAGAATGTCAAATGACCAAGAAGCACTTAAAGAAATGTTCAGAGTCTTTATTGATGAGGGAAATGCAAATCAAAAGGACCCTGAGATTCTACCTTTCACCAATCAGAATGGCTAAGATCAAAAACTCAGGTGACAACTCATGTTGGTGAGCATGAGGAGAAAGAGGAACACTTTGCTGGTTGGATTGCAAACTGGAACAACTCTGCAAAATAATCTGGAGGTTTCTCAGAAAACTGGAAATAAGTTTTACCTGAAGACGCAGCTATACCACTCCTGGGCATATAACCAAAAGATGTCCCACAATGCTCCAGGGTCATTTGCTCCACTCTGTTCATTTGTGATAGCCAGAAACTGGAAACAACCCAGATGTCCCTCAATGGAAGAATGGATACAGAAAGTGTGGTTCATTTACACAATGGAATACTATTCAGCTATTAAGAACAAGGACATCATGAGTTTTGCAGGCAAATGGATGAAATTAGAAAATATCATCCTGAGTGAGGTAACCCCAGTCACAGAAGAACATACACGGTATGTACTTACTAATAAGTGATATTAGCCAAAAAAGTATAGAATAATTAGGATACAATCCACAGAACTGAAAAATGTTAACAAGTCTAAGTGTCCAAGTGGGGACACTTCAATCTCACTTGAGAGGGAGAAGAAAGCAGAGGGAGGGAGGGGAGGACCTAGGTAGGAGAGCAGAGGTGGAGGGTCATTGGAAAAGGGGAACATGACCAGGTGTTGGGGATGACCTGGAGTGAAGTCCCAAGGGCCAGCAGAATGAATGGAAATATACAACCTTGGGATGTGGGGGGACCCTCTAGAATACAGCAGAGACCTGGGAGGTGAGAGACTCTCAGGACTCAAAGTGAGGGACTTTAGATGAAATGCCCAACAGTGGGGAGAGGGAACTTGTAGAGTCCACCTCCAGTAGAAAGACAGGGCATCAAGTGAGGGGATGGGATTGCCATCCCAGTCAAAAATTCTGACCCAGAATTGTTCCTGTCTAAAAGAATTGCAGGGACAAAAATGGAGAAGAGACTGAGGGAAAGGAAGTCCAGTGACCGGCCCAAATTGGAATCCACTTCAAGGCGAGGCTCCAGTATTACTGACACTATGATGTATTTTCAGACAGGAGCCCAGCACAGCTGCTCTCCAAGAGCCAGAACAAGCAGCAACTTAGACAGAAGCAGATACTTAAACCCAGCCAATGGTCTGAAGTTGGGGACCCTGCAGTTGAACTAGGGAAAGGCTGGAAGAAGTTAAGAAGGAGGGCGACCCCAGCAGTCTCAACAAACCTGGACCCCTGAGATTTCTCAGATGCTGAGCCACCAACCAGGTAGCATACACTAGTCTGAGGCCCCTTACATATAAGAGCAGAGGACTGTCTGGTCTGGCCTCAATGAAAAAAGAAGCACCTAACCCTTGAGAGCCTTGAGGCCCCAGGGTATAGGGAGTCCTAGTTTGGTGTGGGTGGATGTATTGTGGGGGGCATCCTCTTGGAGATGGGGGTGGAAGAATGGGATGAGGAACTGTTGGAGGGCGGAACAGGATGGGGAGGGAGATAATGACTGGACTGTCCAAAAAGATTAAAGATGATGATGATGATGATGATAATAATAATAATAATAGACTTAGGTAAAATGTTGAGGCTTATGTAAAGTGTTAAGGCCTAAGTAACTGTTATCTGGCTACCCTGCCATTATAAGGAAACTTTCTCATATGTTTCTGGTGTTACTAGAAAACTTTCTAATGCCAAGATTGACTTCATATTCTGTTATGTTCTATGCTCTTGGAAACCAATCATGATAGAAGTCAGTAGAACTGTTTTGTATAGTTATCCACAATAAGCTTGGACCTGAATCAATTGCCCAACCAGCAACTTCCTGAACCTATTTTTAAGCTTTTATGGTATTTGCTTTTATAAGCTACCCCTGGGATTGACCCCAACATAAGAGAGATAGCTGCACCAATATAAGAAACTATTTGAAATAAGACTTCCATTTGTAGTAGTGATCCAGTAAAGTATAAGTTCCCAAGATCTGCCTCAGAACTAATATCCTACTTGGCAGAAAGTGAAATATACACGGGTAACTGGCTAAGTCCTGTCATCCTGGTAGACAAGTTAGGACAGGAATATTTGACAAGGCAAGCCCCTTGTCATAGTTAAATACCCTAACCAATGGGAGCAGGATAAATGTACAACAAAGACATGCTCCCAAGGAAACCCCCCTATCCTAAAATCCTGATTGGTGAAATAATTTGGCATGGATATTTGTGGATTTTAGGCTGAAAAACCCTGTAGCATCTTAACTCAAGGTCATGATTCAGTTCCTGAATCTAGACAATGGCCCTGGTAGACTAATTCTGGGGTGTATGCTCAATAAACTATCTATCTTTCTTTGACTGAAAAAAATTTTTTTCAACCCAAAATTACCCTGTCTACAAGAAATGCAGAGATTAGAGATGGGGTAGAGACTGAAGGAATGGCCAGCCAATAACTGGCCCAACTTGAGACCCATCCCATGGGCAAGCACCAATCCCTCGCACTATTTATTAATGATACTCTGTTATGCTTTCAGACAGTTCTCTGAGAGGCTCCACCCAGAAGCTGACTCAGCTAGATATAGACTCCCACAGCCAAACAGTGGATGGAGCCTGGGGACTCTTACAGAAGAATGGAGGAAGGATTGTGGTCCCTGAAGGTGATAGGAACTCCACAGGAAAACCAACAGGGTCAACTAACCTGGTCCCTTGGGGGCACTCAGAGTCTGAACCCACCCACCAAAGAACATACACAGGCTGGACCTAGGTCTCCCCACACATATGTAACAGATGTGCAGCTTGGTCTTCCTGTGAGCCCCAAACAACTGGAATGGGTGCTATCCCAAAAGCTGTTCCCTGTACATGGGGTATGTTCTTTTACCTGGGCTGCCTTGTCTGGCCTCAGTGGGAAAGCAAGCATCTAGCCTGAGGAAACTTGGGTGGGGAGATAACCCAGGACCCCCTCCCACTCAGAGGAGAAGGGGGGATGACTGGGAGAGGGCAGTGAGCAGGATGTAAAGTGAATAAAAATAAACAAAAAAACAAAACCAAGAAACACCACATTCTCACTTCTTAATTTCCTTCATACAATTTGTTTTCCATTTGCTTACTTCTGTGTGTCTGTCTTTAGCAACAATGACAATGAACTGAAAAGGCTCAGGTCTTCTTATAGTGACTATTGCATGTCTGGCACCTGGGCTAAGAAGCTCCAGCACTCCCAAGATCTGCTTCTGTCTTCTTGTGTAAACCCTTTACGCAATGAACGCAGCACAGGCAGTCAGACTACCTATCTGCATTCTAGCATACACTATGTAAACAAGCCATGATTTGCCTATCTACTCATTACTGGTGACATCTGAGTAGCTTTAAACTTCAGACACTTATGAAGAATGCTTATAAGAATATCAGAGTACATATCTTTTATGGACCACACACACTTCCACTGGGTGTGAAATTAGATTTGACTCCTATCATATTTGAGTAGTTTTATAGTATTTAGTTTTTGAAAGTGTCAGTTTTGAGTTCCCACTGATGCACAAAGGTTACATAACACCACGTTGTTGGGGATTGGTCTGCTGGTATGTATTCAAATGCTAAATACTGGCCTCCAAGATCCTGTTAATCACAGTTGGGAAGTAGCCAGTCTAGTGTAGAAAAATAGACTGGGGGCAACTGCCTAGTAATTGTGTTAAAGCTGATTAAATAAATCAGTAGGACTGAGTCTCAGTTATTGGGGGCTGTATGGGTCATATTAAGAACTAATAATAGAGTTATTAAATTGCCTTACAACAACACCATGTGTCTTATCTACCAATTTTAATGGATATTTAATGTATGTTTTAGAATAGAAAATTACAGAAGAATGTATATGTAATCAAAATAAAAAGCTTTCTCTAAAATTCCAGGGTCTGCTCAAAGCATCGTGCAAAGCAATGCAATCAGAAATTGCAAAGCTGATCTTCAAATATGTTCCTCTTGAAATAACTACGACACTGAGTCACTGTTTCTGCTCTAGGTGTCTGATACCACGGATCCTTGGGGAGGCTTTCTATAGACACAGAACTTGTAAACCTTTCCCTATGAGCCTGAGAGGGATCTTACCAAGCCTGGGAAACACTGCATAGGAATCTTTAGGTATTCACATGTTCACAAGTGAATCTTGTTTAAAAACAGGAAGTAACTACAATTCTTTGGTGAGTCCAAGCCCCGCAACTTTTCTGTTATTTTCTTGATCTGACCTTAGTGTCTGGCAAAACTGAGGCCCGAGTGCCATGTTTTACAATTCTCAGCAACACTAAAACTATCAGAGCAGGCCATATCTGACATATAGTATTTATTGTCAAAAGAAACTATGTTTTACTGTTTACTTGGCTACAGTTCTTTACAGGGGAGAGTAAGAAGTGTCTAGCTTTGAGCATGAAGTATCCTTACAGGGTTATGTTCTGCTATTGCACAGCTGGCAGGACCATCTTTGGAGGTTGTGAAACCTTCAGGAGATGAGATCTGATTAGTAGAAATAGATTACCAGGGGCAGGACTTTGAAAGTCTAGGCTGCCCCTCCAGTTCTGGCTCTGCTCTCTGCTTCCTAGTTCCAATGCAAGTCTCAGCCACACATGACCATGCCTTCCCCACTGGGATGGAATCAGTTCCTTTGCTCCGTGAGGTTGGTACTGTCAGGTACTGTGTTTACACTGAACCAAAGCAACTATCTGGAGAAGCAATGTCATAAAACCTGCTTCTAAGTCCAAGTGAACCAACCTTTTATCGAGCTCCTCTTCCCACTGAAGCATTCTTTCTATCCAGTTCCTCCTCCCAGTGAAGCATCCTTTCTATCCAGTTCCTCCTCCCACTGAAGCATCCTTTCTACCCTGCTCTTCCTCCGTGAATTGGAGAAAACACAACCCATCCCATGCTGCTGCATACAGAGTTATATAAATCAGGACACATGAAGGAGATGACACAGCAGTAAAATGATGATTCTGTTTCCCCTTGTACTCTATTTGGAAACTTCTAGGTTTCTCCTGAAATCGTGTACCTGATAAGGTTAGCAACTGTTGGGTAAAATTTTCTAATTATTTGTACAGTGGAATTCAACATCTGTTAAGAGAAGGGAATTAAAATAAAAATATATATAAAAAAACAAAATCCCACCCGTGCAGCATTCCACATGTTTCTTTCCTTTCATCTGGGTTGTTGAAAACCAGAAGTTCCCTTACTTACAGCTACAAGTGATTACAAACAGTAATTTGGAAAAATGTAGTAACAAGAAGTAACTGGAGGTAGCAGAACACTATAATTTAAAAATACAGTTGAACTCTTCCAAAACTAGAGAACATTGCTAAGGGCGATATACAAATGATTTTTTTTTTCTTAAATGCAGCACTAAAACCACTTGAAAAAGCCAACCTTTCACTGTGGCTGTTCAGCCGGCCTGCTAACATCAACACATTAAGCAGTCAAAAGCCATTTATTCTGGAGATCACAATGTTTCAAGTATTGTATTTCATTTGTAAAAATGCATATGAAAACCATTTTTGTAAAAATAGATCTAATTCTGTGTACCCAAGAGAAACCTACCATATTTAGTCTATTAAGCTATGGAAGGCCCATTTGAAATGCTACCTGCCAATTACTACATATAAAAGATAATTAAGAAACATTGGTGCTTTGAGAAGTCTCTTCCAGCTCTCTGTGGTTTAGTCTTTCTAATCATAATACTAGTTAAAAATATGGAAAATACTAGCACTTATTTGGGGGGAACGGAACAGTTAAGATTTTTTTATTTAGAAGATAATTTGTAACTACGTGTTGGTGTCATCTGTCCACTAAAGGTCACCACAACAATCTCCAGTAGGTAAGCTGAAATAAAAAAAAATTAACCTGCCAATAATCTGTGCAGTATGAGGGGACCCTTGAATCTCTGTTGGCCCAGTTCCCTCTCAAAATGTGATATCACTGTGTGCTGTGCAGGGCTGAGGTAACCTAGGGGAAGAATCTTGAGAAGAGTAATCAGCACTATGCAAACGTCTTAAGCTGCTATGACCATTTACTAATGTCCTCAGAGAACCACCAAGCGCCAGAGAACTCACGGGGCACTGTCACACCATAGTGCTGAGTGTCACTGATCAATAGTTTTCGCTTCAGCTCATTTAGCCCAACTCCAACGGGACCTGAAACAGAAGACAGCAGAGACTGAGAATGGGAGTCTAATCCATCGTTTCTAGCAGGAAGTCTAGTTAAGCTGCACACATGAGAAGGACTGGCTTTCTAGAATTGCTTTGAAAAAGATTATATGCTTACCACTCCCCCCCCCCCAGAAAACTTAAAATAAAGCATGCAAAATAATGGCTGAAACATATTACCAATATATAATCACCTAAAATTGTACTGAACAATCCTGAATGATCAGTTTCAGATTTCAATAAAAGAAAATCATTGGCTAGAGATATTTTTAGCCAAGAAAATTTCAGGCTTAGAGAATCTGAAAGCTGCCACAGGCCTTAACACACTTAAGCCAACCAAATGCACATACAAAGAACATATAATGAGCAAGGCAAATGCCGTGTACCATGACAAACAACTACGATAGATATACGCTGCATTTAAAGAAAAGGACGATATTGGGAATAAATCAGCAAACTGCAGAAGAGTGGCTGTGAACACTGGCCTGAGTCCCAAGTGACAATGCACCAGCTGCACAGCTGCCATCCCTTCCTTACCTCAAACCTCCCAGGACTTGTGGCTGGGGTCTACGGATGGACTGTACAGACACAGTCAGAGCACAGACCCCAGAGCCAGCCTACCTTGTGCTAGGCCCCAACTTGCTCCTATCCAAACCTCTCCTTCTACGATACTGGAGAAGGTGACACCCTGTCCCACCCCTGTTCCACCCCTGCTTCACCCCACCCCACCTCAGCCCCAGCAAGACCAAGTGTACTCTTGGGAATGTATCACAAAGCTCCAGAACTCAGTATAGCACAGGAACTGACTGAGCATCCCTCTGCCTTCCCCTTTCTCCCCTGTAGGAAAGAGATACTGTTGAGCTTGTAGGCATACAGAGGCCAGGCTAGCCAAGCGGGAACTGCGAGTTCAGGGAATGGTAGGAGAGGGGAAGGGGAAGGGCTGGGTACCATACCTTTCTTCCCCATGGCACGTCTGCCTCTACCCTGCCATGACTGCTCTCTACCTTTCCTGCATGGCTGTCAGGAGCCTGTCTCTCTGTCAATGGTCCTTTGTTCTCTTAGTCTCCACAAGAACGCAACGATATGCCCAAGGGGCATTCACAGTTCATGTAACTTACTACAACATACAGCTACCCTCTCCAAATCAATATGTTTCTCCAGCACTAGCAAAATGACAAAAAGAAAAGAATGTAATTTCTAACAGTACAACTTTGGAATGAGCAGAAGGAAAACACAACTAAGTCAGATGTCTGCATCTACTACTTAGTAGCTCAGTCTTAAGAGCTCCAGAGTCACAGTGTACAAACAAGGGCAGAAACAAAAGGCCCACGGGTACAGGTGGAGTAAACACAGGATTCAGAGAGAAACCATGACCAGGTTTACCTGAGCATGGAGTGTCATGGGGTCTGCTACAGAGGTGACCTCCTTAAAGTTATATTAAAGGTTTGGATGGCAGCTTCTGTGACTGGATCACAAGGGCTCTGGCTTGATCAATGGTGGAGCCCATGTAGGAAGGCATACCTTGAGCTTGGTGTCTTTCATTTTGCTCTTTGGCCACCATGATTTGCCCAGCAACCTCCCCACACCATGCCCGTCCACTCTGGTGCTTCTGCATCTCCAGGAGCCTCCAAGCAGTGGGGTCAGCTGGCACAGCTGGCACCGCCTAAACAGTGAGCCCGGCTAAATCTCACTCATTTTAAGCCCTTTTCTCAGGCATTTAGCTTGAGCAATAGAGGTGACTAACATAACAAGAAAGGGGAAGGCGACTTTAACTGACAAAAGGACAACAGGTCAAGCGAAGCAAAATGAGATAATAGAAGCAGCTGGGCTCGACCTTACGGGCAGCCCGAGAACATCAGCCTGAGCAATGGCTGCACATCCAATGCCACAGGAGGCTGCGTTCCAGCCCTATCTTAACTTTAGAGTACGTAACAAGTTCATGGTTTCTTACGCTTTCCCACTTCAAAGGACTTACCACAGTAATTACACATGCCCGCTTACTTGCAGGGATCCCCTAACAGACTGTGAGGTCTGTGAATACAAAGACATCCCCTGCCTCACTCACCTACTATTTCCACAGCTGGCAAATTCCGTGCACTTGAGTCTGTTTTGTGTTACTAGAGCCCAGGGTCTCCCACGTGCTAGGCAGGTGTGCTGCCGGTGAGCCTCGTCATCGGGGCCTAGATCATTTATTTAAATTTCAAGCAATGTGCGGTACCATGGGGGTAAAACATGAGTGAACTATGGGCAAAGAAGTTGAGGTTAAACAGCATCTGCACCGAGGTCGATTGGACACGGTGGTCAGATTCAGAGACACACACCGAATGTGACTCAGTCTTCACCAAAAACAGAACAGGTGACGGGTGCCTTTAGGTGCTGTAAGTTCCAGGAAGGAAACTCTAGTTCCTTGATCCTGATCAGGGTCATAGCGCAGTGAAGAAGGGAGGGCTGAGATTTCTGTGTGTATGTACAGAGACAAAGCCCGATACTGGGAGAAGGGCAAGCAGACGGGCATGCTGAAGGTGTCTCTGAAACCTCATGAGGGCTATGGATTCCATCTACCTTAAGGCACAACAATAATATAAATATATTCTTGAAAAGAAACAAGAAAAAGGCGTTTCAGTGGGATACCATTGTGTGTACCTTCCACATGTAGATGAAGTAAACCCAGCTACTTACGCCCCACCAGAGTACCCCAAATGCTAAAGGGTATAGATAGAGGGCCTACTTGAAAGAAAGTGGTGGAAAATTGTATTTTACTGTCTCTCAGTCCTGAAGATTTTCCTAGAAGGATAGACTCTTTAAAGAGAAACAGAACTCTCTTATTTCACACTCTATCCAAATCATAAGCAAACAAAGAATAACAAATACCCCTCACCCCCAGTCTCCAAGACCAATGATTTGTTTTAACTCAGGAGAAAAAAAAAAACTGTATGTCTGACTCGGTAGGGAAAGTTATGGCAAACTCAGGATGACACCCTTAACTGCCAACATCACTGATATCACTCGCTTTCAGTCCCACCCGACAGCTGTCACATTCACAAACCAGCTGCATCACTCAGCCATGTGGCCACGCCCACTTGAACCAGGCATGAGCAGAGGAAAAAAAAATGTGTCTGCATTTCCTTTGATTTAGATTCTTCTAGACTATCATCTGCAAAGGTAGACTTAGTCTTATAAAACATCCAAAGGAAGGACAGAATTTCAAAAATATCTTTATTTACAAAACTTCTCATTGGATGCACACGAGGCGACTCCCCTGTGGGGGATTCTACTCACCTTGCACCCATGCTGGGGAAGAATGCCAATTTCTTATTGACTCCAAAACATAAAAATAGAAGCAAAACCCGCATTCACATCTGTGGCCTGTAACCCTGCTCATGAGCAGGTACAATCACATCAGTGTTAGCTGGCTCCTTGTATTTAGATCACATGATCTGTGTTCAGGCAATGGAGAGATATGAACACTCACAGACATGTCTCTGCAGAGATTCACGGTGCCCTTCAGCACATAAACCTTTACCAAACTTGGTGAAATCTGCTTATTTGGACATAAGTAGATGGCTTTATAGTTTGCTTTCAATGGCTCTTGTTAATGATAAAGCGAATGGAGGTTTATGCTGATAATCTAAAGCTCGCAGGGCTTTGGTTTGATGGGGACTCTAATGGGGTAGGGGCTCTCACCCGGCAGGCATCTGCAACACAGGTCATCCATCAGGAACCCTCAAAACATCTCTGAAAGTGTCACCCCCTATCACAGAGAAGAACTCTAAGGTAATACAAAAGACCAGGTGTCTTTCTAAAGGATGTACTTAGAATGTGGCTCCCAGGTTATTCCAAAGCTCCTACGATGTACATTTCCTGATTCTGCCTACACATTCAGCAAAACAATATAGAGAAAACAGTAAGTCAGGTTCTGTGCTGTCTACAGCAATGGCTTCCAGTGTCCTGGGCTTTTTCACGCCTTCCTAGAACCCATACTTTCAACAGAGATTGTGAGACACGCTGAGAAGGCTAAAATAACCTTAAGTGTGTAAGCTTATTTACACCCGGACGGCTCAGATGAACATCAGGACACACACCTCTTATAACTTTTCTTCACTTAGGATTAAGAAAAACCAAACACAATGATGTAAGTGAAAGCCCTAAAGTTTACTGACCTGATTTTAGTTTATTAGTTTGGAATCGAGACAGTAAACTGAGCTTGATGCACTTTCTAGTTTTAAAAAGAAAAGGAGTGTTCATAATCAAGCCAGAAACACCATTTTCCAGATGATTCTATTAGGAAATTCTCGGAGCGGCCTGAGCTGGGTGGGAGCTCCAGGCACCAAGCCTTCCTAAGTCATCATTCATGATGGGCGGGTGGGACCTGTCTGAAGTGATACAGCTGACTCCAAGCCACCTATGTCCTTGTAAATAACGCCAATAAACTCACTGATTAGCTGTGTCAGACTTGTATGGAGTTGTTTCTGTAGTGTGTTTCCAATGTCCTACCTGAGGTGGATATGTGTTTGTTCATGTCACCTAGAAACGTTACAGAACAAATGTAAATAAATCATATGCTTCATTTTAAAAACATTTAACAGGGCTTGGGATAGAGAACAGTGTCACAGCAATAGCCTACCATGCTCCGTGCTACAAATTCAATCCCCAGTAAAATAATACATAAATACATAAATGCATGAATGCATAAATAAATAAATAAATAAATAAATAAATAAATAAATAAATAGGGACTGGAGAGATGGCTCAGTGATTAAGAGCACAGAGACCTGGGTTTGGTTCTCAGCAAGGACAGGGTAGCTCACAACAATCTGTAACTCCAGCTCCCTCTTCTGGCCCCTAAGGGCACTGCATGCAGAGAAGGGGCAGACATGCTAATATGAGCAAAACACTCAAGCACATAAAAATAAATCTGGCTAGCGAAATTTTAAAAAAATGCATTTTGCATTTATGCAAATGCATAAGTTTGGAGGAAATGCATATTTCCTCCCAAAAAAATCATATTGGGAGGGAAAAAGAGCACCATTTACCTCAGACCTCTGTTAGAAGTCCTTGGGAAAATGTGATTAAATAAAATTTCAATTTAATTATTCTACCTTAATGAAAACAGGCAAAAATGTGATTTTGTTTTTAAAAAGTTATTCATGTTAGTTAAAGAAATACAGCCATGTAAAGTATCAATAAAATGACAGAAAACTCCTCCCCTAATTTTGTTTGTTTCTCAATATAGGGTCTAATTATGTAGTCCAGGTTGACTCTGACTTCAAGATTCTCCTGAGGCTCCTAAATGTTAAGACTTGCTGATATATATATTCATGAATATATAAGAATGTCCCATGAATGTCACTATTCTTCTCCAATAACCCTCGAGTCTGTGGATGTCATAGCTTCATGCTTGTTTCAGATTTTCATTTTTTTGTCATAAACATGCCTGAGAACTTTTCACTTCTAGTTCATTTTGTTTTGAAGCTCTCACTGTATAGCCTGAACTTCTCTGGAATATGTAATCTGGCTATCTCTGCCTCCCAGGCATGTGGTTATCACCTGTAAGGGACATTGAATATAGCTAATTTTGTATCAGAATTTAGTCTACTATACATCCAAAATTAGTTCACAGTTGACAAGGCTTTCACTCTGAAAAAGGGTTTCAAGAAAGAGCTACATTGTAAATCAGAAACAGATACATCCAACAAAAAAAACAAAAATGCCAAAAGAATACAGAAAGTATCAAGCTAGGTGATGTTTCCAGAGCTTGGGGTAATGCTGTGAAACTAGAGTGGTATTCTGCAAGACTGTGTCAGAAGGCTGTGTTCATGGGAACACTCAACTGCAAGGCTACACCTTCATCACTCACTGCACATTGGGGTATCAGCCATCTACTTATTTGTGTGGCAGTGGTATTCCAGAATGAAAATTAATGACAACGATGATGTGTTTATGGTGAAAATAGTTTTTGTTGAAATCAGTGAAATATAGTATACACACATACACACATATGTTTTACAATCTGAGGATGAACACAAGATGATTTTTATTTCTGCCACATGATATTAGTATAGTGTTTCCTTTTTGCATGTGTGTGTTTTACAAGTATATATGTGTTTTCCCCTCCCCCTCTCTGTGTGTGTCCTTATGCATGTGCATGTGTGTGTGCATGTAGTAGGTGGCTAGGGATCTGAACTTCACTCATCAATCTTAGCAAGTGTTTTACCCACTGAGCAATCCCCAGCCCCTGTGTACAGTGTTACTTAGGGCTGATGAGTATCAAATTCAATTTTGTAACTTAAATATAAGTAGTGCCTTATAGATGAAAGACATCGTATTAATAATCTAATAGAAAAGTAACTCTACAGGGAAAGATAAGTCAATAGAGAGGGCCAAACTATTCATGTAACCACCACAGTCACACATTAATGATAAAGATCCTTCTTGTTTATACACACATCTTTCTAATATTTGGATTTATATTCAATATTAAATGGCATATTGGAAGGACATGTGTTGCTCTGACCAAGTACTATTTATGTTTTTTCCTGCTCTTTGTACACCTTGGCACTAGCCAAAAGTAGTCTATTACAGAGAGAGTTACTAGCACGCATCTGGCTTCTATTCTATTCTGTATGCAACTCCAGTGTACCTACACTGCTTCACACAAAAATCCTGCATTTCCCTATAGGCTTTTTTGTTTTTTTTATTTTGTACCTGCCCAGAGTTGTTATTCTTTAGTATCCAGAGAAAAATACCAGAATTACTGGAGTCTACCATAGGAACCCAAACTGCACTGTTACCTAAAAAAAAAACCCACACCCGTTCATTTGATTTATTGTAAGATAAATCCAACCAAGGCCCTAGATATGTCTCAGATCAGACACATGCTATAAAACTCCTACTTAGCATGTTATAGCTATACTCTTTTATTGCTCCAGGCATAGAGTACAAACAGCCACGCTGTTCTGTTTGATCTGTGACCACTGGATGATCAGAGGGATCAGACAGTGGCTGGAGTTTAGTGTTCCAAAGTGACACTGCTACGGAGTAGAGCTGTGCTCACTGCAAGTCAAAGCAGAGCTCATTCTTCTGTCACTTTCACAATGGGAGAAAAGTGCTCTTACTGAAGCATCAGTTCACAGAGCAAATGCCAAAGCATGAAACAAAAACAGAGAAGAAAATGAGAATAAAAATTTGCTGAATAAAGATTCCTCCAAAGCAGGCCTGTGGACCCACTTAAGTTTTGCCATGCCCCCCCCCATCCCTACTCTCTACCCCAGCTATGACGAGAATAAAATACAACTGAAAGGTCAAAACCCGACTGTAGTCACCTTCCTAACTCCTCCACGGGTGACCTTTCACTGAGGATGACAGGACTCACAACTCCGTTAACCGGCACCGCAAGCCACCACCACATCCATTAGCCACACAAGTAGCCATAAATCAGCATTTGCTTCCATGAATAGGGTTTGGGCTCACCTTCTCCCACTGAGATATAGAAGGCTGGAGGACAAAGGCTTCTTGTGACCCAGAGGACCCAGTGCTCAGAACAGTGCCTGCTCACTAAAAACCAGTTCAGTGAAAAGCACCATGTCTCACGCCAGAACTGAATCCCTAGTCTACATATTTCAGATAGACTACATGCACAAGAAGCCAACTGTGATGCTGATAAAGATCATATTCGTCTCCTGTACACAGGATAATTTTAAGCCCACCACACACTCATAAATTTGATTGTAACTTTTGGTTTTAAAGTATCTACACAGCCGCCTCCTGAGCAGCCCAGTTATGAGCATGTGGTTTCTCCTCTGCCTGAGGCACATGTGCCATTATCATCGCTTTGGGAGAAAATGATGACGCTCTTACAGGTGTCTATTTACTCAAAGCACCTTTGCATAGCAGTCTTCAGACAACACACATGATTCAGCCCAGAGGAGAACCACATCATACTGACTACTTGTGTTGTAAATGTGACATATACAGTGATTTATTTTTAGCTTTTTCCCTGTGCTGAAGAGCCAGACAGAACAAGTCACAAATTGTCTGAATATCCAAAAAAATGAATTTTTTACCTCATTTTGGCTTAAGCCACAAGTGGGTTTTGCGGCTCCTCAGACCACACCTTTATCCTCATCCTCCCCTACAGGCTCACAGACATCGTTTAACTTTATTACTTTACTCTTGAAAAAGTCAGCTTTTACTAAAGATGAAATATACGTTGTATAGGACAGTGTAGTAAATGCCCTAGCATTTGGGTCTAACACTTCTTAAGAAATATTTTTAAATGCAGAAGGGAATTTAATAGAAACATCAGTGAGGTATCAGGGACTAAAATACGGCCTACAAATAACATGTTTACCCAAAGAAGGGAAAAATCAAGTATTTCTGATCAAGCCTCAAGGTTCTCCAATGCAGTATTTTTGAATGGCACCAACTTAGCTGAATCCGATTTCTTGAGCACTGGGTCTAAGAATAGTAAATTACGACACTATTAAGAAAAAGTATTCTGTATCTTCTCAGTGATATTTACCTAACACCCTCTTTGCCAAGGTCATTACTCCCCACAGCTTTGACAACATGGGTAAGAGTAAAAAAGGCACAACATTGTCTTCCCAACCTCCTGCACACGCCACCGAGGTGGAGGAAACATGTCTTCAGTGTGCAGTGAAGAAAGACAATAGTTAACAGAGAACAGAGTAGAATTCCCAAACCATACATCCATTACCCTGCACACATCACAGAGGTTGGAGAAATGTCTCCAGTGTGTAGTCATAAAGGAGAACAGAGTAGAATTTCTAAGCCATCCATCTATTACCAGGTGCTTCCCTCAGATGGTTGGCTGCTACATAGTTATTTCAGAGGCTGAGGCATCTAAGACTAAAACACCTCACATTTATTTTAAAGATACTTTCAGATAATACATCAGAATGGCTTTTTACTTAGTGCACAGCTCCCCTGTGTTGGGAGCAAGTCTGAGTCGTTGCAAGACTAGCAAAGCAGACAGGCTCTGCTCTTCAGATGAGGACACAGAGGACTGGGGAACAGCTGTTGACAGGCAGCCTACATGGTACTTGCAGAAGCTCCTTTTTTTCTTTTCCTTGTTCTCTGTTTCAGAGATGATCACATCCTCTCTATGAAATGGCCCTGGCACGGTGTGCTGTCTCTCACGAGCCCATTGCCACCTGATCCCTTGAAATTAACTCATATTTCAGATGCAGTGTATAGCAGAAGGTTTACATCAGGTTTGGGGGTACATTGTGCTAGGACTCTAAGTTACTAGGTTACCTGAGTGCAGATGTGAGGTTTTCCCACTTGTACCACTCTCTTGGTGCTTAAGGCTGTGAAACAAAAGGAACCTTTTACCTCTATTAGTTAACTATCTCAAGTATTTGGCTTCGATGATGGCAGACTAATGTGGTATCCTGCTTTTTTTTTCTCTATGAAAGGTCTGGGATGGCTGGTATACTCTGCCACAGAGTACTATATAATTGTACTCCACTGTCTCGATCCAATCCCTGTTGAGGAGCCCAGAGGTTGGCTGTCTCTTTTCCAGAATCATCTACTATCCTCAGCAGCTCTACACCTTGACTCTTTGCACTTTCCCTGACTTACTACATAGATTCAAGGCAAGCTCAAGTAACCCTTCCCTCTCAGCCCCTGGGTGATGCTTAGAGGAGAAGAGAACTGGCATGGGTTCCTTCTTCTTACTTCTAGAGCCCAAAGGAAAGGGCGAAGCAACCACGGCATGATAACTCCAAGAGTAATGCTTGGCCAGGAGGGAGGCAAGCCAGGACTGACACAGTCACATGGTTCTTCCCCCTTTACCACACTGCATGGCTCCTGGGCTGAGGAAGGGGTGGGGCGGGAAGGGGGAAGGATGCTCGGATGCTTGCAGCAAGATAAATGGGGAGAGAAGATGGTGGGTCTCCGGTAGCCTCCACTTAGGACCACAGGATCAGGCATAGCCCCTAGGTGCTGTGTGGACTGGAACTGAGGTCTATCAGCATGGTGGAAACTGTAACGTTTATGGAATTCCCCTTCCAGATAGATGTAGCTGAGACTACAGAAAGGTGGGCCTTACTAAGAAAGGAAACTCTGAATTCTTTGTATGCAATCCTGCATTTCTGATAAATAATGTCAGTATCTGCCAGGCTAATGATCAATTCTGGTGTCACTGGTAAGAGAAAACCATGCCGCTTCTCACAAATCACCCACCATCAGCCTCAGTGAGCATGTAACAAGCTTACAAAGGAGTTCTCCTTATGAAATTGGCCGATTCCTCACCCTTCCAATTATCCTCACTTCTCCCCAAACTGTCATCTTAAGTTTATAATGTAAGAATTAACAAGAGACACTGTGCTCCTCTACCCCCAAACTTTTGCAAAACTACTGGCTTCCATCCTGGAAGCTGACAGGGCTCTCGCCACATTTTAAAAGAAACGTAGTAAGCGACAAGAGCGAAGGAACAGAAGGTCACGGGAGGTCATGTCGGTGGAGGCTGCACAAGACACTGGCTGGAACGTTAATGTGCGCCAAGCCAACCCACACAGACATTATCTGCTTAGACTTCGAATTTTACAGCACTCAGGACTGAACCCGATGCTAGGCAAGAACTCTACTCCTTGGTCTCCCCATGTTTTAAAACGGTTTAAACCTGCTGGAACTCATTTCATGATGGTCGAACTGCTGTAGGTAGCTTACACCATGACTACTGCCTCAAAATGAACTGAAAAGAACATCATTAACAACTATGCAAGCATTCACTTACAAATAGCCAAATATTCACTATCAGATATTCAAATGCTCAGTAACAAATATTCAAATAGTCATTAAGAACTATGTTAAGGGGCCGGGCGGTGGTGGCGCACGCCTGTAATCCCAGCACTCTGGGAGGCAGAGGCAGGCGGATTTCTGAGTTCGAGGCCAGCCTGATCTACAGAGTGAGTTCCAGGACAGCCAGGGCTATACAGAGAAACCCTGTCTTGAAAAAACAAAAAAAAAAAAAAAAAAAAACCAAAAAAAAAAAAAAGAACTATGTTAAGATTTAATACTCTTGAAGCTTCTTGTGCTACAGTGAGTTTCCTAACCCTTCTGTACACAGAGGCTCCACAGCTCAGCAGGCTTCTCATAGTGTGTGCTTTCAATGCAGCAGATCAGTCACAAACACAGTCAGACAAACACTTCACCTCAGAGACTAAGAAAGGTGTTGAGGATGAAGGGAGTTTTAGCTTGAAAGCTTCAACTATGATAAACTTCAAATTGAAATCCTAGTATTTTTCTAATTTGCTCAGGATTACAAAGCAAGCACTTACCAACCAGGACAATGAGTCTGTATTTATCATGGGTCTGCCGCCGGTAGGGTGTCACCTCCTCGTATGTGGGCACATCCGCCATGTCATACTGCTCACTCTTTTTGCATTCATACATGGACTTATTTGTTTTCTTATCTTTTCTGCTAAGACGGAAACTTCTTCTAAAACCAGCTACAAAAAAAAAAAAAAAATACATGTATTTTTTTTTTTGTTTAGAAAACATTTAAGAGTATTTCAAGCTAAAAATTAAAATCCCCCCAAGCCAAATGTTAAAATCCTTCTGAACCAGTTCCACAAAATAAAATAAAATCCATGTATCCTGTAAATGTATAAAAGCATATTTGCTTCAAAAAGGATACTGACGGCTAGTGAGGCAGTGTCTACTGAGGCAGGTTCAATTGCGAGAACTGACTCAAGAGTTTGAGAGAGCTGACTTCCCCTCTCCCCTGACCTATACACACAGGCTACAGCATATGCACATGCACACATATCCACAGACACATGAAATAAACAAAATATAATAAAATTTAAAATAAAAATATTCAGTCTACCTTTAGAGCTTTTCTACAAGGTACAAACATATATATGAATTTTGGGGACTACATAGGAAGTCAATAATAATTCCCATTGGGTTTGGGAAAATAAAACAATTCAAAAGAAAGCTAATACTGAAGTAATACAGTCAGGGCTGAGAAGGAAGCACTTTGGACGAGTGCCTGCCTGGCGTGCAGGATGCCCGGCACAGCCCTGCGCTGTACACTGTAATCCCAGCATTTGGGGGGTAGAGGGTAGGAGGGGCACAAGTTCAGGGTCATCCTTGGCTACATAGTGAGTCTGAAGCCAGCCTGGGTTCCATGAAACCAAATCTTTAAAAAAGAAGTGTTAATGTGAAGTAAATATGAGTAAATATGGAATTTTCTGAGATGCTTTATGGAGTCAGAGTTTAATAAAATAAATCAGCAAATACATTTGCAATAGACAGTGAGATAAATATTCTAACAAGTAATTTTTTTCTATATTCTTTGTTTACATTCCAAATGATTTCCCCTTTCCCAGATCCCCCCTCCCCATATGTCCCATAAACCTTCTTCTCTCCATCCATTCTCCAATCACCTCCCTCCTTTTTCTCTGTCCTTATATTCCCCTCCAGTGCTAGGTCAATCCTTTCTAGGATCAGAACCCTCTCCATACTTCTTCATGGGAGTCATTTGTTATGCGATTTGTGCTTTGGGTATTCAGGGCTTCTGGGCTAATTAGTATCCACTTATCAGAGATTGCATTCCATGTGTATTCTTTTGTGGTTGGGTTACCTCACTTAGGATGATATTTTCCAGATCCAAACATTTGCCTAAAAATTTTGTGAATTCATTGTTTCTAATTGCTGAGTAGTATTCCATTGTGTAAATACACCACATTTTCTGTATCCATTCCTCCTTTGAGGGACATCTGGGTTCTTTCCAGCTTCTGGCTATTATAAATAAGGTTGCAATGAACATAATGGAGCATGTGTCCTTATTGCATGCAGGGGAATCCTCTGGGTATATGCCTAGAAGTGGTATAGCAGGGTCCTCCGGAAGTGTCATGTCCAGTTTTCTGAGGAACCGCCAGACTGATTTCCAAAGTGGTTGTACCATCTTACAGTCTCACCAGTAGTGGAGGAGTATTCCTCTTTCTCCACATCCTCGCCAACACCTGCTGTCTCCTGAGTTTTTGACCTTAGCCATTCTGACTGGTTTTTTTGTTTGTTTGTTTTTTGTTTTGTTTTGTTTTGGCTTGGTTTTTTTTTTTTTTTTTTTTTTTTTTTTTTTTTTTTTTTTTGGTTTTTTTGAGACAGGGTTTCTCTGTGTAGTCCTGACTGTCATGGAACTCACTCTGTAGACCAGGCTGGCCTCGAACTCAGAAATCCGCCTGCCTCTGCTTCCCAAGTGCTGGGATTACAGGCGTGAGCCACCACGCCCGGCCTAACAAGCAATTTTAAATCAGCAAAGATATTGCAAATAGATAATAAAATTCACTCTGTGACTCTCTAAGAATAACTGATTTTAAGGCAATCCTAGGTTAACTGAGAGTAAAGGTCTTCCTATGAGAAAAAGTCTCACCAGAACTCCTTCAGAGGCAAAGCAAGAGAGTGAACAGGACTAACAGCAAAACCGGCTAGTGTCACACAGGAAGAGTGAGATGCCAGTGAGGCACAGGGAAGCCAGCCACCCTGTCCCAGCAGAGAGAATCCAGCATCCTGTGAGCGGACAAGGCAAATGCTATTCAGGACCTTTTGCTCCTCTCTTCCCAGGACACTGAGAAACTGGTAAGAACCTGGACCTCCAGCATGCCACAGGGAACCCAGACGCCTACCATGTGCCCAGGGGTTAGCACAGTGGACTCAGACCAGAGCCTCCACCTAAACTGACACAGTCTTATCTGTCATCGATGATGGGATTTGCGACTGGTTATTCTGACTTAAAGAGTCAGGATGCTGGTGCCTCAGAGTTCCAATGACCCCAATCCCGTCACAGTTCTTTTCATTATGGAAGTCACTAGAAATTTTGCATACATGCATCATCCAACATAAATGAAGTCCAACAGGCTAAAATAGAGAAAATTCAGATCTGCAAACTATAACTAAGCCCTGATTTCTGAGAAACTGCTTCCCGAGTTGGATCTTTACAGCCCACTGACATTTTTATTCCCACTATCGACAGGAAACTGAAAGCCAGGGAAGAGGAAGGGCAAGCAGATGTATAAAGGTAAACCGTGGAAAGGATGGTGGTATGCTCCACGGGACAACTGGTACTGAAGAAATTATCAAACATCAGCAGCAACTGCAAATCCACTCTCACTCTGCTTCACCTTTGAAAATCTCAACCAAGAAAGCAGAACATATGGGGACTTTACACCAGACCTGAAGTCGGACAGATCTCTGTACAGAAAAGGTCTTAGAGCTAAGGGGAACAACAAAGGACATGGGCCAGTGACTGGTAACTTAGAATTCAGCCCCACCCTCAGCTTTTCAGAAGTACCTTGTTCCGGAATTACCTTGCCCCAAAACTCCTTTTACAAAACACAGGAAGAAAAGCGGTCAGGTGGCCACCATGTCCTGAAGAGCAGGAGATCCACAAAGACTGGAGATGGGAAGTGGAGAACACAGACTAGAAGTTCTGCCCTATCATGCCAGCCATGTGTCTCTGCAATTTCAAAAATCTTCTGGGGGGCTCATTTTCTGCAGTTTAAAACACTGATAAATACCAGCAGCTGAAGACAGGCCACTCGTGGCCATGGCCCACGGCAAAGACTCCTGCATGTCTCTTATACATCCACACTGCACTGTGTGACTCCCACTATCTGAGCGAGTCTTTAGGGAAGGCATGTGGATTCCCATGTACAGACTCTCAGAAAGGAGAACAGCACATCTGGAGGCTCATTAATCAATTTTAAATGGGCTTTTGTAAGAGGAGGAACCAGTAAATGAAAGCCAGACTTAAATATGTGGACTGGGTCTGGGGTGTCACTGTGCAGTACAGCATGTGGCTTCCAGGAGGCCTATGCTCCCTATCTCCTGTGCTATAATTCATAAACCAACAATTATTTTAAGTGCATATTGACTAGTCATTTTAAAGAAACACGCCAGAAAGGCAAAGTATGCAGTAACTATTCTTTCTTTACATTCTCCTCTAAGAATGCATGTAGTTTTTGTTGCCAAATTCAATTTTCAATAGCATCCGTCCCTCCAGTCTGATGATTTTTTTTAACTTCCTTACTTCTCCATATCATAAATGTATATGTATTATTCACAGATACTTTTATGTATACATACATGTATGCATATACATTCCTATGCACATTTATACACATAAACATGTAAAGAAAACAGGAAGGAAATTCTCAGCTCAGAATCAACAGTTAACAAAGCTTGAAATCTAACTTTGTTATTATGATCTTTGTTCAGGCAAAAATTAAACACACACACACACACACACCAACACACCTTCACACCCATACACACTCCCAAACACCCAAACCCAGATGATTTTTCTAGAATCTATTTGTCCATGGCTTGTGATTTCCATCCCCAGTTGGAAATGACTGGTGTGCTGTCAGCATCCCATGGCTGTGTCTCTAGAAGACTACATCCTATCTTTTAAAAGGAGGCATTGTTAAGAACTTTTTGACTTTGGATTTTTCTCAGTTCTCTTATTAAAAGGAACTTAAATACCATGAAGCTAAAATGAAAGGAAGCACAGAATCTCTTTAGATAAATGTTGGGGACGCAGCATCTAGTAAGTTACCAGTCAGGGTCAGTACCCTTGCTCAGCAGGGCGGCTCTGGAAGGAGAGAGAGAGAGAGGAACTCTCTCAAGGAATTCAGGGTAAAGGAACAGTTTTACACGAAATGTATTTTCCTTATAGTTCATATTTTGGTAATTTATAATGGGCTCAACATTTTAAGAGACAGGTTTGTTTCCAGGGAAGCGTATCCACAGCTGCTAGAAGTCTGTGTCTTTGAGAGGAACGGCGGGTTTTGTTACAGTAGGAAGGTGACATCAGAGTAGGACGCAGCTGCAGGACAGACACTTATCTAACACTTTACAGAAGTGACAATTCACAGTGACACGCCGATCTATCATCTGACTCCACAAGCTCTGCTTAAAGACATTAACCATGAAGGGGTGACTATAAAGAAAACTGCTTGTTCTCTGAAATGGCTACTAAATATCTCCGGTCCGCTGTATGTGTAACCTATGGTTTCATGAGGATTCAGTGTTGCAAGTGGGTTCTTCTAACAATCAGCCCTGTTGGCAACCTGTTCTTCCACAGCAGCTTCTCATCCAGTCTTTAAAACCGTTGGTAATGTGGCTGGGCTTTCGGGAGCGAATGGTTTTTTCATTATAGGTCTCTGCCTTCCGCCTTTCCTCTGCCACTGCTGCTGACCCACAGACCACTGATCAGGTTGAGTCAGCCCATCATCCTATCACACCAGTACAGGTCTGCAAGCAGGTGAGCCTGCTTCCCAAATGTGTTCACCATTCTCTCAACTCTGAACTAATTTTAAAGTGATCCTAAACTGCTGTTGGAATCTGTAACTTTGCTTTTGGTTTCTCCTACTGCTTTAAGAACTGCTCTTTTTAGGTCTGATATTCTCCTACATTCTTTTAAATTTTAAGAAGTGGGATGCATGGCTTTATACTTAATTTAAAAAAAAAAAACCCATGTGGAATCACTCAGGTGTAATCATGACATCAAGTTTGTGAAGTGTGGCTGTAACTTTCTATTTTTCTACATAATTAACCAATGGTTCTGAAAAACCCTAAAGAAGGACCCCTAAACAGTTTCACGTTCAGACACATGTGCAGAGGCTTTGAATTCTTTATGTCATACAGAAAAAAGGGCAGATTCTCGAGCCCAGCCGGACTCATTCTCTGGATTATATGAGCACCAAAACACACTTGCAACCGTGGCAGTAGATGGGTTTGCTGAGAGCTCACCAAGTGACAGGCGCTACCCAAAACACCTGGTGTGGGTCAGCTGTTTCAGTTTCCCCAGCAACTCTGGGAGGGGAGTTGAGTGTGGATGGCTATGAGAACAAGGAATTGCTGGAGTATGGCTTCCATGCTCCACAATGAAATGAGGTCACAATTCTACCCTGTGCTCACAGATGAGTGACAGGGACAATGATGAGCCCCTGCTACAATTTAACACAAAGAAACTATCAATGAAATGCAGCAGTTGTGTTCACAGATTAAAAGGTTTTTCCTAATAGAGAGGTTTTGGTTTTTTTCTTCATTTTCCTTGTTTATCAAATCAAGTAAGCATTTGTGCCTCTCTGTATTTAAGGTGAGTTGTAAAACACAAAACACTGGCCCCAAGAAGCTCCTCATCCTCTGTGACACTAAAGACGATTCTCACATACTTACAGTTTAGTGCTTTTACAACATGGGATCCTGACTAATATCTTGGGACTCTTTGAAAGATTTAGAATGCCTGATTTGACTTTTACCATATATGTATGTAAGTATGCATGTATGTATGTGTATATATGTGTGATATATATATATGTATATATATACATATATATGATATATATATGTATGTGATATATATATCACATAATGATATATATATATATATATATATATATCAGTTGTAATTTGGTCATTCTCAAAACTTGCACCCTACTGCATCTGTATAACACAGTAGCCACGAGTATCAAATTTAATGCCTGTATATGGAATTTAAGAAGCATTTGTGGTTAAAATAAGCTTTAGCACTCTAGGAAACAGCATATCTCTCTATTTTACAATTTCATACATCAATATAAATTTTAATAGTAAAAATATTTAGAAAAGAAACCAAATTATGCAGAAATATGGAAATAGTTAAGTGATAAAATAGTCTCTGGGAGAAATAGGACTGGAAACATTAAAACTGTAAAAGTATACAATATAATAATACTCAGAAGAAGCAGAGACGATACAATAATTGCACTTAACACAATGAGCTTTGTTTTTGCTGCTACAAAAAGTGCTGTGAATACAGAAACACAGAAGAAAACACATTAGAGAAAAACAATGCTGCTCTGGGCAGAGAGAGCTATGGCAACTACCTTGTTATTCAAACTTACTATATACTCTGACTTTACAATTTGACAGGAAAATGAAATTTCTTATAATATACAACCCCCCAATGACATCAGATTTAGACAGAAATAGCTGTGAGGCTCTCTTAACACAAGGCACAAGGTCCATTCTCTACTTCAGAAGGCAGATTCCAGGAAGCTATATTTTGAAATGATTTCATAAAACAGCAAGTTTCCATGTAAATGATAGTTGGAAATTGCCAAGAAATTCAAATACAAAGAAAACAACAAAGGTGAGCATAATGGAGCGTAAGACATAGACAGAGAACTAGCAAAACAAAAAAGAAAAAAGAAACAGAACAAACAGCCAAGAGAAAAGAAATACATTGTTTCAAAAGCTAAAACGGAAGAAAACAGCCCGACAGTTTATACACAATCACAAGCCACCACAGTCTTTTATGCCCACAAATAAATAACTTAAATGAAAAGTAAAAGTCCTAATTTTTCATAGGCTAGTGCCTTTTAGCATGAAGAGTCATTAAAATGTTAATTACACAATGAACTCAGAAGCCAGTCGAATGTGGGCACTATGGATGTGTACGCTGGCTTTCCGTTTATTCAGAGAAAATAAATTTCCAGCCTTCATGTGTCAAGCAGGATAGTTTTAATATCTCATTTCAATTATTTTACATAACCAATCACTGGTCGATAACATCAGACGCTCTGCAGTGCTAACATTTAAACAAGCTTTTCCAAGGTTTACATTTCACAGATGTTCAGTGTATGAAAAAAGAAGTCTTAAAAAAACTCCATGAATCCCAGCAGTACAAATATATCACAGGCACCTCTAAACTCGGAGACTTCTAGAAGGATCACTCTCGGCCTTCTAATGTATAAGAACGTATTGTAATACAGACACAGTCAAAACAAATGTTCAATTTTTCCTAAAAGAAGCCTAAAATTAAACACTTTATAGCTTTTATCTCTCTTTTAAATATACTGAAATAAGGTCCCATTTTTATAAACTGGGAGGACTGACAAAAACATCTTATGAAAACAAATTTTTTTTTGCATCTTAAAAATCAGAATGATTTAACCATGCAAATATTTACCTAATATCTAAATTATAAGAGTAAATTTTACTATAAAGGGGTGCTTAAAGAAGATTTTTTAAACCCCATGGAGAACTAATAAAGACTAAGCAGCTGGAAATTATATAATATTAGGTTCTTGACAAGGAAACAGAGTGCTTCTTCAAAAACACTCAGATCATACGTCTGGTGGTCCCTTTAGCAAATCAACACAGGCATGGGTGATAGTGCATCAGAGGGACTGTTTCATTCAGTATCACCGATAAAAAGAGGTTCATATGGTCACATGACTTTAGTTAGTAGTTCATACTGAATTAGTGCTGGGTAGCGCGAGCCAATCAAACATTATTCCAGAGACAATGAATGCAGCTAAGCACTTCTTGGTGGGCGGAAGTGTGAATTGTAGCAGGGATGGGGGTGGGGGGTGAAAGAGAAGGCTAGAACTACAGACATAAGATCTAAAGAGCTGGGATTTGTAAGTCCTCCAGCCATCTCATGCTGCAGGGAAAACTCACCAAAGACAGAACAGTGTCACAATAATACTAAGCAATACATATATACATATCGCACAGAGGGTGGGAGGGGAAGGTTTTAAACAAATTACCAGAAAACCCACCTCTAACATGTTACAGGTTCAGTCTCCTTTGTGACGAGCTACACTCACATCTACAAAGAGCCTTGAGCCACACAGCTCGTTTCAAGCTAAAAATAAAACAGAAACTCAAAGTCCCCAACACAGCCTTGAAAACTAAACGAAGATATGAAGTGCAATTTCCAAGGGAAAAATAACTTCTACTTTAAGATTTCCCAATCATATAACATCCCAAATGTATTCATCAGAAAAACAACTGGAAGTATACCAAACATCAACAACACAACACACATACGAATGAATGAACGAACACACACACACACACACACACACACACACACACACACACACGGGGGGGGGGGGGGGGGGGGGGGGGGGGGGTTGGGGGAGGGGGGGAGGTTGTATGAGACTTTAACTTTCCATTAAGCAGTTAATAAAGAAATGAGTTCTTACTTATACTTTCAAATTTATGTCAAAATGCAGTATACACATATAAAACTGTAGCTCTGGGCAGAGGGAAAAATTGGACTTGAAACTTCAGTAATTTTTTTCTTAGCTTGAGACTATCCTTACAGCCTACAATGCTCTGAGCAGAAATAGTTTCTGTCAGGAAACAAATATTTCCAAGCAGGAGTCCAGACGTGTTGAGATTCTGCAGAGGTCTTTTCTGCTCAAAAAAGAACCTGTATTACTTTTGAAAAAAAAATGCTTCTAAATATTCTCTTTGTACAAATTCTATCTCATGGAAAATATCGACATGGTGTATTTAAACTCAGCTGCACACCCTCTCAGAGCTCTTTAATAAGTGAGCAGACTACTTGAATAAATGGGAATTTTGACTAGATTTATAAAATCAGTTGTGCTCTTAAACACAAGAGAACCACTGGAGAGAAATAAGAACCAGCCCTAAGAAAAGCACATAGAAGTACACATATAAAGTTGTGGTTTCATTATTTAACATTAGGCTCAATCCTTTGGTTAAATAGAAAGGACAGTGTAGGTCCCCAAACAGATCTTGTTTTAAAAGAATGTAGTGTTTGCCCCAGCAAGGACAGAAGGACCAACAATTCAATTCTTCAGGAAATCATTTGCAGCAAAGTATTAGAAAGCACATGCTTGGAACACAGCACCTCCTGATTGGTTATAACAAGATTCCTGTAAGGAATTAGCTAGAGGAAAATATTAAAAAGGTATCAATGTTAGAAAATTGCTTCATACTGATTATTTGGGGCTAAAGCAAGGAGAGAAATAGGTTTTTAAAGCTCTTCTGCTAGGGAATGAGTACAAAAGCCCAAACACACATCAGTTTCCACTCACCAAAGCAAAAGAACTTTCCAGACCTCCAATGCTAGTCATCCATGTAAATATGCAGGAAACACACATGTTTGCCATGCACCAACCAATGACAATCTCTATATGTAGCTCAGACAGAAGCAGGGTGTATAAACATATACACCAAGTCTCTATCAATGGTAATATTCAATATGGGAAGTTCCTGACTTAAAGGTAACACTTAAAATGTGTTAACTTACCTTTTCTCTTTACAGTATCCTATAAATTTCTCTTCATGTAATTATAAAACTCTATACAGACTACAGTTTACACGGATTGTACAGCCAACTGGCTTCTTCCTGCTTTACAATAAAATGGCCAGATCTTTTTCACTGATGACTATGCTGACCTTTAAGAAACTGTTTCCATGCCAGTCAGAATCAAACCACACAGTAAACCCTATCAGCAAAGCTTCAGGTAATGCAGGAAAGTTCAAGTGTGTGGATGGATGACACCTGTAATCCCAGCACTGAGACTGAAGCCAGAGGTCAGAAGAGAGTGACCGCTCTGGAGCTGAAGTTACAGCTGCTTGTGAGCTACCCAATGTGGGTGCTAGGAACAGAAGCTGTGTCTTCTCTAAGAGGAGCATGCGCTCAACTGCTAAACCCTCTCTCCAGCCTGTTTTCAGAAAGCTAATCCTGTTGCAGGATTAGGGATCACACTCAGACACCGTTTCATGCTTGATTTTCCTGTACGTCGAAAAACATGAAAATAACTAAGTATCTTCCCAGGGTTGTGACAATGCACAAAGCTATGATCCTGTGTAGGAATCAAAGACATCCAGGGATATCCTTTCTGCAAGGCTGAGAACTGCTTTTTCTCCTCCTTTGGATATGGAAGTAGGAGACAGAGAAGAAGGTCCTAAAACAAGCTACAGCCTTGGGGCCTCTACTAATTCATTGTTGGAAAAGGTCAGACAGAAAGACCAAATTCTTAGGTGCTCTTCCAGAGACGTCTCAGGGCCAGATAAATGTGTAATGTGGAAAGAACGGACGTAAACCCATCCTGAGCAAGCCAAGGCTCTTTCAGACAAATGAACCACAGTGCATCTGGGGAAGTAGCCTTATGTGCAACGACAGGCTTATCACAGAAAGTCTCGATCCCTTAAAGATACACACAAATGACTGAAACGCTGAGTTCCAGCCGTTCCAACAGGTCATTGGACCATCTAGATTAGAGAAACAGTGGACAGGAAAAAAAATAGATCAATTCTGCAAAGAGGATTTTTCTCTTCAAAGCAGCAATTACCACAGACAGACCTAAAGTCTTCGAAAAGCCAAGGGGTGAAACTCATAACTATAATCTAGTACTCAGGCTGAGGCAGGCCTGAGAGAGCCTCTCTAAAGAGCATGACCCCACCTCAAAAAGCCAAAGGGGGAGGGTGTGGGAAGAGGGATGGAGAAACGGAACAGCAAATAAGAGCACTGGATGCTCTTTCAGGGGACCCTTGTTCCGTTCCCAACATCCACATAGCAGATCACAAGCTTCTGTAACTCTAGTTCACAGGGATCTGCTTCCCTCTTCTGGCCCCTAAGGACACTGCATGTACATACATACACATAAAATAAAAGCTAAAACATTTTTTACGCAAAAAAAAAAAAAAAGAAAGAAAAAAATTTATCACATAGCGCAGAAGGTAACAGCTTTTCCTCCCTACGTTGTTCCAATATTTGGCCAAGATTATTGCAGAAATTCCTCTTGGTACAAAATAATTATACTCAAAATCTTGGAAGTAGTAAAACAATGCTGTGTGGGTGAGCAGTCTCTGCTTAACTGAACGAAGACCAAGGAGCATTCCCAGTGGGTGTCTGAGACTCCCTGTATCCCGGTCTGTTGGTATGTTTTTTATTGTGACAGTGCACACGTATTCCATCGCAGCTAACCAGTCTCTGTCCATTCCCACTCCTCTTCCCTATTTCTGGGCAGCCCTACCATCCTTGAATCTTTGTCTTTCCTGGTTTCAACCCTGCTTGCCTTGGGCTTGTTGGCACCTGGACCAACACTTTCTCCTCTGGTTGTGTTATTCACCGTTTTAATAGCGTCTGATGTCCAAAACTGCAAAAACATGGCCTTGACTCCAGCTCCTCACACATCTCTCCCACTGTCAATTCCACATGGATGTCATCGACACACTGTGCCCGAACAGAACCCCCCAGTCAGCCATCTCCTGCCATCTTTGCTATCTCAGTAAACATTTAACTCCATTGTTGGAGTTACAGTGACCCCAATCATGTACTCACGCCCAGCATGTCCATTATCTGGTCTTCTCTCTACCTGCACTGGAAATGTCTTTATTTAAGACAGGTCATTCCCTACCTGAACTACTACTTCAGTGTCTTTCTGCTTCTGCATGGCCCCCTTTGAGATTCTCAACCCCTCAGCCAGTGTGACCCTTAAGCATACAACTCAAGTCATGTTTCTGCCTTGCTCAGGGCCTGCCGAGAATTTCCCGTCTTCTATTAAGACACAGCTAAGTGCTTGCCCCACTTGGCATGCCCTCGCACAGACTTCAGTTCCTGTCCCCCGCCCTTCTCACTCTGCTGGAGCCACACGGGCCATCTTGCACAGGTTTCTTTAGGGCTAACAGACATCCTGCATGAGAGTTGTGCTACATGGTTACCTCACTTCTTAGAGGATTATTTCCCACACTACCCCCTTTAGCTTTTTGACAAAACAAGACCTTTTCAGGGAGGCCCTCTTTGGCCATATTATTTAATGAGACAGTTTCTGTATTTTCTTCTCAGTACTTACTACCATCTTAAAGGTTATATATACCTGCCCCTCTTCACTGCCAATTGGAGGGTTTTACATCTTATGATACAATAATTATATAATTTACTTACTTAAACTAATGGTGTATAATCCAAGCATTACACAGTTCATCTACCAATCCATTCCCACTCCCAGTGGCCCCATTCCTTCATATCCACTTGTTAATATTGCCCCTCCAACTGTAATTAGCTGATCTACACCAGAATGGTATCTTGCAAACACAAGTTCTCTAACTTTTCTTGAGCAGCTATCTATCATGCTTGCTGATGAGACACATGTAGACTATAATTCACCAAACAATTCCAAATTCTTGTCTAAAGCGTTCCCATCCTTTTAATTCCAACTGTCTGGTTTCACCTGGGTTCTGTTCAACCAGTCATTTCCTCTCAGATATACAATCCTTTACCACAGGCTCCATCAGCAATTCCTACAGAGGATGTCTGATTATCTCTTCTCACTACAATAGCCCTATTCTCAAGCTACCACACTACCTAGAAGGGGATGAAGAGATCGCTCATCTGTTAAAGAGTATGGCTCCTCTTACAGAAGACCTGGGTCCTCGTCCCAGCAACCACATGGTAACTCACAATCATCTGTAACTCTGTTTCAAGGAACTCTAAGAGCACCAAGTGCACTCATGGCTCACGGACATCCATACAAGCTCACCCTAATATGTTAAAATTGTCAACAATAAGAACAGTAAGCAAGAAGCCTGCTTTGAACTCCATTGCTGCCTTTCCCAGTCTGCCTGCTACATCTGGCACCTTGCAATTTGGTTTCCTGGAAGAGTTGTTTCTCATCCTAACTTCTGCCCTTGGTGTCAGATCTGAATGGCATTTTATCAGAATATTACACTGGCTCAGGAAATCTATGTTGCTTATGACCCATTGCTTTTAGACTTCCATTCATATTTACTGATTAAATATCAATTTTATAAAATTTCAACATGCTACAGTAGAAGCACAGATTAAAACCCCTATTCTGATTTTTGGATACAATTTTATGCAAAATAATGCTGAGTGTAAAAACTAGGTGAGATATCCTGAGACATCCAGATGATCGGCTGCATTCAGAGCATTTGGTAAGAGCTCTCCCAAAGTCCCACAGCTGCAGCTGGGAGCCCAGGGGACTTGGGGACATATAATCCCCCAAAACCTCTGCCCTCCCAATACCACTCCCCTTCCCCGAAGTCCTTTCTGCTGGGACAGACTCCTAGCTAGTTTGCTCCAGGAAGACACCATGTTCTGAGGCATCCCAGAAGATCTTCTGCACTCAGGGCATCTGACACCACAGCCAAAGATATCCCAGGAGAGCCACTGCTCTCAGGGGCAACTGGGCAACTAACATTCCATTCTGAAGACCTCCTGGAGACTCTGTGGCATGCAGGGCAACTGACCCATTAGACTGAAAGCCTCCCTGGAGCTCTGCTACACACAGGGCACACAGAAACCAAGGTCCATAGGTCCCATGGAGGACAGCTTCACACAGGACAACAGCTTGACTGCTCCACTGGAGACTCAAGAATTTGAAGGCCTCCCAGAAGATCTACTGCAGCCAGGGCAACAGATCAGCAGCTTCTCTGCCCCTCTGAGGAGAACCTAGTTGGAGGGCCCAACAGGAGGTCTACTACAGCCAGGGTCACAGGCCTACCAGAAGACCTGAAGCAACCCAGGGACAAAAGAGGCAGACTCCAGACAAAGTCACCCAGACCAGAAACCACTAGGAATAATAAGATGGTGAGAGGCAAGCACAAGACCATAAGCAACAGATGCCAATATACATGGTCTTCATCAGAACCCAGTTCTCCCACCACAGCAAGCCCCGAATACACCAACACACCTGAAAATCAGAAAGCTGACCTAAAATTCCATCTCAAGAAGATAATAGTTCTTTCAGAAGAATATAAATAACTCACTGAAAGAAATACAGGAAAACACAGGTAAACAGATAGAAGCCCTCGAAATAAATCCCTTAAAGAAATACAGGGATAAGATCAGTGGAGCAGCTGGGAAGGAAGTCTTCCTGCCATCCTTGGCACCAGGGAGCCAGGAGACTCCACACTATTCTGTGCACAGCCAACCAGAAGAGAGTGATTTTCCAGTAGCACTTTCACTTCTGAGCCCAGAGGTGAGATATCCACCTTCTTTCTGGAGGGGACCAGCTGGGAGCAAACAGGGCCTAAGATCAGTGGAGCAGCTGGCACAGAAATCTTCCCGCCACCATTTGCACCAGGGAGCCAGGAGACTCCACAGCCTTTTTCTGTGCACAGCCGGCCAGGAGAGAGTAATCTTCCAGCAGTGTTTTCACTTCTGGGCTCAGAGGAGTAAGGACACAGGCTTTCAGGCCCACAGGAGGAACAAACTCCAGCCAGAGACAACAATACCAACTAGCAACAGAGATAACCATATGGCAAAAGGCAAGCACAAGAACCCTACCAACAGAAACCAAGGCCACTTGGCAATATCAGAAGCCAGTTCTCCCACCAGAGCAAGTCCCGGATACTCCAGCACACCATAAAAGCAAGAGTTGGATTTAAAATCATATCTCATGATGCCGATAGAGGGCTTCAAGAAAGACTCAACACACCGTAAAATCAAGAGTTGGATTTAAAATCATATCTCATGATGCTGATAGAGGGCTTCAAGAAAGACTTAAATAATTCCCTTAAAGAAATACAGGAGAACATCGGTCAACAGATAAACGCCCTTAAAGAAGAAACACAAAAATCCCTTAAAGAATTACAGGAAAACACAAGCAATCAAGTGAAGGAACTGAACAAAACCATCCAGGATCTAAAAGTGGAAGTAGAAACAAAAAAGAAATCACAAAGTGAGACATCTCTGGAGATAGAAAACCTTGTAAAGAATTCAGGAGTCATAGATGCAAGCATCAACAACAGAATACAAGAGATAGAAGAAAGAACCTCAGGTTCTCAAGATACCATAGAAAACATTGACCCAACAGTCAAAGAAAATGCAAAATGCATAAAGCTGGTAACCCAAAACATCCAGGAACTCCAGGATACAATGAGAAGACCAACCCTAAGGATTATAGCTATAGACAAGAGCGAGGATTTACATCTTAAAGGCCCAGTAAACATCTTCAACAAAAGTGTAGAAGAAAACTTCCCAAATTCATTGTTTTTAATTGCTGAGTAGTATTCCATTGTGTAAATATACCACATTTTCTGTATCCATTCATCCATTGAGGGACATCTGGGTTCTTTCCAGCTTCTGGCTATTATAAATAAGGCTGCTATGAACATAGTGGAGCATGTGTCCTTATTGCATGCAGGGAAATCCTGGGGTTATATGCCCAGGAGTGGTATAGCAGGATCCTCTGGAAGTGTCATGCCCAGTTTTCTGAGGAACCTCCAGACTGATTTTCAGAGTGGTTGTACCAGCTTGCAATCCTACCAGCAGTGGAAGAGTGTTCCTCTTTCTCCACATCCTCGCCAACACCTGCTGTCAGCTTTGTTTTTAATCTTAGCTATTCTGACTGGTGTGAGGTGAAATCTCAGGGTTGTTTTGATTTGCATTTCCCTAATGACTAGTGATGTTGAACATTTCTTAAGGTTGTCTCAGCCATTCGAAGATCTTCATGTAAAAATTCTTTGTTTAGCTATGTACCGCATTTTTAATAGGGTTATTTGGCTCTCTGGATTCTAACTTCTTGAGTTCTTTGTATGTATTGGATATTAGCCCTCTGTCGGATGTAGGGTTGGTGAAGATCTTTTCCCAATTTGTTGGTTGCTGTTTTGTCCTTTTGACAGTGTCCTTTGCCTTACAGAAACTTTGTAATTTTATGAGGTCCCATTTGTCAATTCTTGATCTTAGAGCATAAGCTATTGGCGTTCTGTTCAGGAAATTTTCCCCTGTGCCCATGTGCGCAATACTCTTCCCCAGTTTCTTTTCTATTAGTTTCAGTGTGTCTGGTTTTATGTGGAGGTCCTTGATCCATTTGGAGTTGAGCTTAGTACAAGGAGATAAGAATGGATCGATTTGCATTCTGCATGCTGAACTCCAGTTGAACCAGCAAACAATGAATTCATGAAATTCTTAGGCAAATGGTTGGAACTGGAAAATATCATCCTAGTAACTCATTCACAAAAGAACACACATGGAATGCAGTCACTGATAAGTAGATATCAGCCCAGAAGCTCTGAATACCCAAAACACAACCCACATACCAAATCATTCCCAAGAAGAGTCCTGGTCCTGGAAAGACTTGATGCAGCATTGTAGGGGATTACCAGGACAGAGAATTGGGAGGGGGTTGATTGGGGAATGGGCAGAGGGAAGAGGCCTTATGGGACTTATGGGGAGGGGAGAACAGGGAAAGGGAAAATCAAATGGAATATAAACAAAGAATATAGAAAATAAAAAAAATTTAAAAAATTAAAAAAAAAAAAAAAGAAAACTTCCCTAACCTAGAAAAAGAGATGCCCATGAACATACAAGAAGCCTTCAGAACTCCAAACGGACTGGATCAGAACAGAAAGTCCTCCCGGCATATAATAATCAAAACACCAAATGCACTAAACAAAGAAAGAATATTAAAAGCAGTAAGGGGAAAAGGGCAAGTAACTTATAAAGGCAGACCTATCAGAATCACACCAGACTTCTCACCAGAGACAATGAAAGCTAGAAGATCCTGGGCAGACCTCATACAGACCCTAAGAGAACACAAATGCCAGCCCAGGCTACTATACCCAGCAAAACTCTCAATCATCATAGATGGAGAAACCAAGATATTCCATGATAAAACCAAATTTGCACAATACCTGTCCACAAATCCAGTCCTACAAAGGATAATTGATGGACAATGCCAACACAAGGAGGGAAACTACATCCTAGAAAATGCAAGAAAGTAATCTTCCAACAAACCCCAAAAAAGATACCCACACAAACATAAAAATAACATAAAAAATAACAGGAAGTAACAATCACTATTCCTTAATATCTCTTAACAGCAATGGACTCAACTTCCCAATAAAAAGACACAGACTAAGAAATATTTCTCATGTAAATCTTCAATTTTATCAGAAAATATTTGTAATACCCCTTTTAATTAATTTAGTAATTTCTTTTATGTCTACCATTTTATCTGTATTATTTTTCATGATAATCTTCAATTTTAATGTTTTTCTATATACTTCCTCCATTTTATCAGAAATGTTTCCAATGTAAATCTTTGATTGTATCACAAATGTTTCTAATTCCACTTTCAATTAATTTAGAAAGTTTTTACATCAACCATTTTTATGTTAAATTTTCCATGAAATAGTCAATTTTAACATGTTTGTCTATTTATTTCTTGAATTTTACAAGAAATATTTTCCATGTAAATCTTCAATGTTATCTGAAAATATTTATAATTCCATCTTCAATCAACTTAAAATTATCTTTATGCCTATAAATGCTTATCATTTTATGTATATAATTTCCATGATAATCTTTAATTTTAACATGTTTTCTATATATTTCTACAGTTTTATCAGAAATATTTTCCATGTAAATCTTCAAGTTTATCAGAAAATGTTTATAATTCCACTTTCACTCAACTTAGGAATACTTTTATGCCTACCATTATCATATCTATATAAAAATTTCCATGATAATCTTCAATTCTAACATGTTTTTCTACTTTTTCTACAATTATATCTTCAATTCTATCATAAAATGTTTCTATTCCATATTTCAATTAATTTAGCAATGCTTTACATGTCTACCACTTTTTAATTTTCCATGAAAACTGTCATCTTTAACATGTTTATGTGAAATATTTTCCATGTAAATCTTTAATTTTATCATAAAGTGTAATTACTCCCCTTTTCAATAAAAATATATAAATAAAAAAGTAACAGAAAAAACAAAAAGAAATACAGGAAAGCTTTGGTGTCCATCTGCTCTGGGAGTTGATCCTGTTCAGCAGCACTCCATACCCAAATACCACTGGGAGAGAGCTGTTCTCCCAGGAGTGTGGAAACACCTATGAGCAAAGGTAAGACCACCACTTCTGCTCAAATTCCTGTCCCAAAAAGGACCTGCCCAGAGCCATCAACACAGGAACCAAGGAACAACAAGGTCAGGATCCTTCCCCATTTCCTGATCCTGTACCACAGCTCTCCATACCCATATTCCTCCCAGAGAGAACTGGTCTCCCAGGAGTACTGATACACAAACTTTCAGAAGGGAAAAACCATAGTCAGAGACAGCACGACCAGCTAACATCAGAGATAACCAGATGGTAAGAGGCAAGCATAAGACCATAAGCAACAGAAACCAAGGCTACTTGGCATCATCAGAACCCAGTTGTGTAACCATAGCAAGTCCTGGATACCTCAAGACAGTAGAAAAATAAGACTCTGATTTAAAATAAAATCTCATGATGATAGAGGACCGTAAGGACATAAATAATCCATTAAAGAAACACAGGAGAACACAGGTAAACAGGTAGAAGCCCTTAAATAGGACACACATAATATCAAGTAACCAAATTCATATATACCTTACCTACAGATCACTCAAACTTAAATATGCCCTGTGCTCTGCAATATCTGTCTCTCCCAAGCTGTTGGATATACTTCTAGGCCCTGCTGCTAACTACAAATCCACTTGCAATAGCTCCAAGGGCATCTGCAGGGGATAGAGCCTCTGAACACCTCAGGCTGGTGGCCACATCTCTGTGAATTGCCACACTGTATACTCCACTCACTTGGTACTGCTACATGGGAGTACTTTCACCACACAGCTGAGTACAAATTCTTCCACTAGGGGGTGTGGCCCCTCTATCTCTGCTTTGAAAGTAAAAACACATGCTAATGGCTGTGCATCTCTCTTCCTGACTCCCAGTGCCCATGGTCTTAGGTGGTCCTCATTCACTGACTCTGCCTTGGTCTATTCTGGTCACTAGAAGGCTTTAACTGTAGGAACGCTCTCAGAGTGTTTCCTCTTGGTGCAGTCAGGGGCCCTGAGAACCCTGTTTGGGAAGTTTCCTGGAGGGCACAGACTACACAAAGGGCCAGGGAAATGGCTCAGTAGGCAGAAGACCTGAGTTCTGATCCTCAACCTATGTAAAAAGCCAGGCATGGCACTGTGTGCTTATAATCCTAGCACTAGGTTATCAAGCAGAGGCAGGCAGAGCTTTGAGACTTGGTGGCCAGCTAACAATAGCCTACTCAGTGAGCTCCACATTCAGGGTGAAAAATAAGTTGGAGAATGACTGAGATGTTTAATCTAAAGGTGACCTCTGGCTTTCACATGGAGAGACCCAGATGTGCATGACATACAAGCACATACATACGCATACACATATACTCCACAGTCGTGCACACACACAAACACTACATTAACAAATGAGCTCACCCAGATAAACTCCCCACACATCAGACAGACCCCAGCCACCAGGCTGCAAAGAACCACCAAGCAGAGCCTGGTTAGAACCATGGGCCTGATCTTAGATTTACAGGTGCAAGAGCTTGTGTAAAGCCATTAAGGATTTCAGGGGGTGAAAGAGGAGGTCTCAGTCCACAGAGCATTGGGACACAGCCCTGAAATAAAGAGACAGTGGAAGCAGAGCCCTTCTCCAATCCCCCAAGTATTAGACTCATCTACGTTTGGGTGACAGTATACAAGAAAACTAAAATTTTAGTTTGGCTGATGACATGAAATGAGAATACTGTGTGTTTCAGGATTTCTGTTATGTTTTACAAAACAAAACAAAAACCCAGAAGGCAACTGGGAAGCAGGACATAGCTGCTGTCTTTATACAGATATGGGATGAATCCAGAGGCATTGACTGCATCTCTTGGTTCTTAAGTGAGCGCTGTATGCTTCCTAGGGCCTTAAGTCTAGTTGTCACAGAATGGATAGGATACCCAGCCTCAAGGCATTGGAGATGATATAAAGATGATATAGTATAGCATCTGCTCCACTTCTTCAGAAACCATGCATGAGAGTGGTAATCTTAAGAGGAGGCTGGAAGGTTGGTGCTCACCCTGTGTTTCCACCTGCTCCCCTCTAACTGCTGAGGACAGAACTTGTTGTGGAAACAAAGCAAGGGTATGGAAGACTATGAGCAAAACACAGAGGAAGACAGTCTTGTTGCCTATAATGGTTTCTAGACAACTCTGCTTCTGTTTATAATGTCCCCCAACATTTCCAAACTAGAAAGCATTTCTCAAACCATACATCAGAGACTAATAATAAGGTTTAACAATATTAATGGTTAATTATACAGCTGTGGAAATAATAAATCATAAAAAAATATAAGCAAGAAGTTATTGGAGAGAAAGAAATTTAATCATAGCTTCGAACAATCCCAGGAAAGTAAATTGTTTAGGAAACTTCAGAAAATGCTACTGAACAAAATGTTTAACACCACTAAAGTGTGTGCTCCACTAAAGTGTGTGCTCATCCTTGATCAAAAGCATATAACCATTTACAAAACTATCTGGAATGCTTCCTGCATAATACCTACAGGGCATCGTAAAAACCATTGTATCTAACCCACTGAGCCTGTCATACAAGGTGCTCACACAAATATGCTAATTTAAGAGGAAATAATATAATTATGTTGAAGAAAGCAACAGAAAGCAAAGACATCTTCTTCCAGGACCAACTGCTCACCTATGTAGGTTCCACTGCTGTTACCATCATGTCCGGCGTCTTCTGGGTAGAAGGCAAAAGCCAACAGAACAGACAGTTGGGAAACAAAGCAGAATGGTTAGGAGCCTAGCCACAGATGCCGAGAGTCCATTACTAGGGCAGCCATGTAATGCACAGTATGGCGCTGCCCTGCCAATGGATGGCACTCAGAAAACATTTTGTTTTCTATTTAAGTTAGGGTATTTTGAAGACCTCATGCTGGATTGCTTTTTTTTTTTCAACCTTCTTCAGAGGTTCCTTGATATAGTTCCAAAAAAAATGATTTTTTTTAATTATCTGAAATGTTTATATTTTCATAGTAAATAAAATTACACCAGTTGACTCCCAAAGTGAATTTGCTTTTATAAATTAGCTCTTTGATAATATGTAAAATGTAGCATTTATTTTGGCTGGATGGAGTAGACAGAAAGGTGAGAGTAGAATGTACCCTTCCCGATAGCTGTGCTGATCCCAAGCTGGGAAGGGAGAAAAGAATAATATTGTATTTTCATTTTTTTTTTTAAAAAACATTTTAAGTTAACAGTGTGCTGCTGTTTGGAGGAATTGGGCGAGTTCTGAGCTACACTATTTGAAAGCAGTGAAATAGTTAATTCATCCTAGAGCATTCACACAAACACAGCCCTGGAATAGACTATGGAGATACTACAGCTCTGAGAGGGACAGAACACCTGCCTGTCACTACACAGAAAGCACAAACAACCTTGTTTTTTTCCATTTACCTTTATTTAAGAATAGTGGCAGGGATGCACACACACTGTGTAAACTGAGATTATTCATTAGGTAGTTTTTTTTGTGAAGAAAAAAATTACCTATTACAAAACAAAGTTTAACCATGATTTTTGATACTGAGAGATGTAAGTTTATACTCATAATGAGCATTCTGCCACAAATGCTTGACATATCTAATTTAATTCTATGCTAGTACTCACTAAATAAAATTGTTAACCACACAGGGAAACTTTTATACATGTACCTTTAATTTCCTCTGAGAAGCATAAAGAAAATGAAAAAGAAGATGGTTAAAAAAAAACAAAACAGAAAATACCATGAAGGTCGAGAAATTCAAGTAGAAAACAACTGAAATAAACTCTACCTACCACATTCAACTGTTTCTTCATCTTAGAAAAGCCAAGGGAGGAAAAACACATATATTTAGACATTTCAAAATGACTGGTCAGTAAGTAGAGTTCTAGACTGTGCTGAAGTCTGTATGTGCAGAATTTTAGTAAAGACAGAGAGTGCCAGAGAGTTTACTGCAAGAAACCAAATGGGAAAAAATAACTAGGATAAAAGTCAACATTTTTATTCAAAATAATACCATGAAAAAGGAAATTTTATTTCTTTTAATAGACTGGTTGACTTATAAATCAGCACTTCCAATATGTTCAAAAAGCTTCATGGAAAGAAAACAACCAAATGAAGAGAAGATCTTAGAAACAAGCAAGCTTGCCTAAAAATGTCTATGCTCTCTGTGACTCCAACAGTATCCTGACAAGTCAATTATCACTGTTTCATGGAAGATAGTTTACTATTTTGTTTGCCTGTTTTTTTACTTTACTTGACACATGTCACGGGGTAGCCCTGGCTGGATGATAACTCACTCTGTAGATTAGGCTGGCCAAGAATTTAGTGATTCTTTTGCTTCTGCCTCTCAAGTGCTGGGGTTATAGGCACATGTCACTGTTTGGTTCTCTTGATTTCCAGGTGTCAACTGTGAAGAGGTTAATGGTGGTGTTTCCCACATTCTTATGCTGCACTTCAATCAAGCATCCCCCATGAGTCCTTGCCTATCTTCCCTTGTTCCCACCCACATCTCACATATGCCTCCCTCTTCCCTAGTTTACCATTTTGTCCCCCTAAGGTCTAACTGAGAAAATAAATGCTATATTTGTTTTTGTCAAGAGGTTTATCTCACGTTACACCATGATATGCTGTTCTATCTTTTTTTCCAGCAAATGACATAATTTTCTTCTTACTTAGTGAAGACCTTGATGTGCATACATCACATTTCCTTTCCCTGTGCATTTGTAGATGGGAGTCTAGACTGAATCTGTAACTTGGCTACCATAAATAGTACCATCATCAGCATGGGTACACATGTTATCTCTATGGTAAGTGGTATTCTTTCACAAGTCATTTTTATTATTATTGTGTGCACATGGATGCCATGGCACACATGTGAAGGTCAGAGATCAACTCTATGAAACTGGATCTCTCCTTCCACTTGTCTATGGATTCTGAGGATCAAACTCAGGTTGTCAGACTTGTATAGTGAGCACCATTACCCAATAAGTCATCCTGCTGGCACGGTCCTTCATTCTTTTAGATATTTGGCCAACGAGTGGTATGATTGGATGATATGGAAGCTTTATTGTTATTGTGATATTGAGTCTTGCTATGTAGCCCTGGAACTCACTAGGTAGAGTGACCTAAACCTGTGCTTGCAAGGGTACTGTTCTCCCTGCCTTCCAAGTTCTGCCACCATGCCAGGTTTGCCTTTATTTTTTGAGGAACCACAACAAAAAGTAATTTAAAAAAGAAGTCTATATTCATGAATTAGTAATTAGATAGCAATTTAAAAGACTGACTAGGAGACTTTTCTCCGTCAAAGATTGGAAATGTATTGGCAACACACACCAAGCAAAGCTCACGCTGAGCCAAAGTATGACATATCTCACAACATGGTAATAGAGGGCAAATAAGAGGGATTAGAACCCCTCAAAACTGTAAAGCAGCAGCCACAGAAATTACCTCAGGGAAAGTGAATACCACTGAGTCACGGCTCTATTTGACAACTGTTTTCAAATATTATAGGCAAAAATTATTATTCAGTCTCTGACGATGGGTTACCCAAGTTAGGATTTATGCATAGTTCTCAATAGTTCTGAAATGCTAAATGCATCCAAAACAAATCATCAGAAGACAAAGAATAAACAGCATGGTCAGAATTAGCAACAACAGATATTGGTACATATGGAGATCATGCAAGACATCTTGAGCACCACTGTACTGTGCATGGTAAGACACACCTGTAATCCATTACTGAGCAGACAGAGGTTGAGGCCAGCCTGGGCAAGAAACTGAAAACCAGGTTGGGGCTGGATACCAAGACCCTATCTCATGATAGGAACAAATATCACCACTACCACCACAACAAGTAGATTGCTAAATCCTGTATGGTTTTTTGCTAGCAATAATAGGATAAGTTGAATATTACAGTCCTGGCTAAAGACTTCAACATCATGGTAATCAGATGACTAAGGCTATAGATGTAAACAAAATTTGAAATGCCAACAATCAACTCACAATTAGCATTTTATGTTACATATAGCTTGCTTATTTCATATTCCAGTAAGAGGTCATACATTTACATAATGCTTACATTTATAAGATTGTTTCTCCATACAGTTATTTGGAAGGATGCTCTGATTTTTTTTCAGCACAATAAAACTAGACATTTATCCAAAAGAAAGTTTGTACTTAATGAATTCATGTGAAAAAAAAAAAAACAAAGGATTCCTTTAGAATTGACAGGATTGAAAAAGGAGGAAGATATATAAAGCATTGATCTCAGAAGAAAGCTTGGGTAAGCAAATCAATCTTCCAACAACTCCACGAGGACAGGACTTTTATCCCCATTATACAGATGGAAACATATCCATGAAGTATCATACAAATGATGTGGACCCAGAAGCCTAGCCATACATGTTTACTTACTAATGCCAAGCCTGCATGCGAGAACCAGCCTGCAACTATTCAAGACAAGCTGCACAGACCAGTGGCAAGGACTCCTTCCAGTCGGTTTGGGCTGGTGCCCTGAGCAGACCTTTAGTGCAAAATCCATAGCCAGTCCAACAACACCCAGAGGAAGTTTCACTCGCAGGTGCTTTTACATGCCTAGGATCCCAGAGGCAGCTTGACTCCCAGGAGCTCTGACACACCCAGGATCTCAGGATCACAAGATTCCAGAATCTCAGGATCACAGGAACAGCTTGACTCTGAGGAGTTCTGACATAACCAGAACCACAGGAAGGACAGGCTCAATTCAGATATAGCAAGAGTAGGTAGCACTAAAGATAACCAGATGCCAGGAGGCAAGCACAAGAACATAAGCGACAGAAACCCAGGTTACTCGGCATCATCAGAACCCAATTCTTCCACCATAGCAGGTCCCGGATTTACCATCACACTGGAAAAGCAAGATTCAGATCTAAAATCACTTTTCATGATGATAGAGGACTTTAAGAAGAACATAAATAACTCTCTTAAAGAAATAGAGAAGAACACAGGTAAACAGCTAGAAGTCCTTAAAGAGGAAACACAAAAATTCTTTAAAGAATTACAGGAAAACACAATCAAACAGGAAAAAGAAATGAACAAAACCATCCAGAAGCTAAAAATGGAACTAGAAACAATAAAGCAATCACAAAATGAGATGACAACCATGGAACTAGAAGACCTAGGAAAGAGATTCGGAGTCATACATGCAAACATCACCAACAGAATACAAGAGAAAGAAGAGAGAATCTCAGGTGCAGAAGATACCATAGAAAACATTGGCACAACATCAAAGAAAACACACAAAGGAAAAAGCTCCTAACCCAAAACATCCAGGAAATTCAGGATACAATGAGAAGACCAAACCTAAGGATAATAGGTATAGAAGAGAGAAGATTCCCAACTTAAAGGGCCAGTAAATAACTTCAACAAAATTATAGAGGAAAACTCCCCTAACCCAAAGAAAGAGGTGCCCATGAACATACAAGAAGCCTACAGATTTCCAAATAGAATGGACCAGAAAAGAAATTCCTCCCATCACATAATAATCAAAACACCAAATGCACTAAACAAAGAAAGAATATTAAAAGCATAAGGGAAAAAGGTCATGTAACATATAAAGGAAGACATATCAGAATTACACCAGAGACGATGAAAGCTAGAATATCCTGGGCAGATGTCATACAGACCTCAAGAGAATACAAATGCCAGCTCAGGCTACTACACCCAGAAAAACTCTCAAATACCATAGATGGGGAAAACAAGATATTCCATTACAAAACCAAATTTACCCAATATCTTTCCACAAATACAGCCCTACATAGGATCATAGATGGAAAACGCCAATACAAGGAAGGAAACTACACCCTAGAAAAAGCAATAAAGTAATCTTTAACAAACCCACACAAACATAATTCCACCTCTAACAACAAACATAACAGGAAGTTACAATCACTTTTCCTTAATATCTCTTAATATGAAAATAAATATTACCAACATATCATAATTGATTGAAATTCAAAAATATGAGGAATTAGAAATTTGTTGGCTCTCACCCAGTGGTCTCTCTAATTTGGTAATTAGAGAAATATGTCCAATATTGTACAATCCATATACACTTTTGGCTTGTTTGTTTGTGACAGTGTCTTGCTGGGTACAACATAATGGTCTTGAAATCATGCTTCTCCTATCTCAGCCTCTCTATGAGTAGGTTTGTTTATTTGATATTTTTACACTATACTATGGGTTTCAGAACAGCTTATATATTTCAAAATTATTTATACAGCCAAAAGAAATATAGGCAATTAATTTGGGAGGTGGCCTGTAAGAGAACAACAAATAGTGAGAATTAATGTTTTGCTTGATATTTATAATTATTGTATCAATTTTGAAGAGGACCTTATAAGTTACTTTTTCTGAGATGAATGCTTTTCAAAATCATCATAGCCAATGAACCAGACTCTTACCGTCATTACCATCACCTAATGTCTGTGCCACCCTCTAAGCAGAACCACTCTGCTCATTAAGACCATCTTAATACACACACCATTTCTTAAATGAATGTAACCTGTTCCCAATGGGCTGAGAATGATGACAATCACTCAAGTCAAATAGCTTTGACTATAGCAGGAAATCTGTATCCAAGTTATTGTGCCTACAATTCATTCATTGGTGCAGCAGAACTGTCAACTCTTAGCTTAGCTACTGTGGAGGTAAACATCCTTTAGTGATGTGAGGGACATTGAAGTACATATAGCCTTATTACAATGAACTCCAATGTTTAAAAATTGTTCTTATTTTGGGTTTGTACCACAGTAAGAGTCAAGATTTTAAGCTCTAATGAAAACAAAACAAACAAACAAACAAAAAAGACTTTATCTTTTTATGTTCATTTAATAACATGTCCATCATTTTTATTATTAGTATAAAAATATATATTGTGTTGAATAAAATAAAAAATAAAGATTAAAAAAAACAAGGAAAAAAAAGACAAGCTGCAGATCACCAGTGGAGGGCTGGGGCCTGTCCACTCCCTGCATACCACCATTACCTCCAACACTTCTCCCTCTTGAACTGTGCCAACAGTGCTTCTCAGGAGGGGCTGGGAAGGCAATACCTGCCCCATGTTATCAGGATTCTATGGTTTATTGGCTTTAAGCCCTGGAAGAATAGGAAAAGGAAGCTATGAAACCACAGAGGAATGCCCACCAAGGGAAGGAGAGGATGGACTGCTAAGGCTGCAGGGGAGGATGCCATGACCTGTGCACAGCAGAACTGCAGTCACCTCAGCAAGGTGGCATTGCTTTCCTAAATCCCCTGAGCTCTCTGACTGCAGCCTTCAGGAAGTGTGGCTAATCCATGAACACAGATCAGCACCCCTAACCATGAGCAAACTCATCCTTACCACATGCCACCGGGTCTCTATGAAGAACTGGCTTGGAACCCTTCAAACTAGAAGAATCTTCCTAGGACTTGCAGAAGTGACACCATCAGGTATGCACAGAATTTACTGTCAGCACTGTGCAAACACCTGGATGTAAAATCCATAGCCTCACTCATTATCACCTCTTCCCACAAAGCTGGGACCTGTGGAATCTTCCTAACAGTTATTACCAAAGGTGCGGGTGTTATAGCTTGGACCCGGGATGCCAAAGGCCCATATTGCCAAGCAATAGGAGGAAGTAGAAGCTTTATAAGGGAGCCTAGTGGGAGGACTTCTGGACCCCAGAGTCTTGTGTATGAAGGGGACAGAAGAGCCCTCTTCCTCTTTGCCCTTTAAATACCCGAGCTGTGATATACACATATTTGCTCCACATGCGGTCAAGTCATGACTTGCTCCTGGCCACAGACCCAAACAAGGAGGTAGAAGGATTATAGCCTGGACTCTCTAAAACTGTGAGGCAGACCATAGCTTTCTCTTTATAAAGCTGATCAGCACAAGTATTTATTTAGGTATTAGAAAGCTCGCATAGTGGAAAATACTCAGAGGGCCTTTGAAATTTATACTTTAAATTATGTGCATGTCTGAGGAGGTCACAACTGTCGGATTCCCCTGGAGCTGTAGACAAGGGTAGTGAGCTTCCTGACATAGGTGTGGGAACTGAACTTCGTGATTCTATGCTAACTGCTGACTAATCTCCCTGACAGGCACTATTTAAAACTGTGTTTCTAAATTCATCACAAATGCTACCAACATTAATAAAATGCTTGAAGAAGTTTTAGATACACAACATTTTTAACAGCATGAGAAATCTGTTTCTGAATTGATGCTATGGGCGTAAACACTAAACACACCCTAAGCACACTGAAGGTGGCACTAAGGTGTGTGTTCATGAGAAATTCTCTATTACAAGAGCATGTGGTTTTGAATTTCCACATACAGGAAATGACCCTGTTTTACTGTGTTAAAACTCTGTCACTGAGTATGATGGATTTATTATGCCCATCAATCCATAATGAACAAGTCCTACCTGCTTTTAATAGACTCACCTCATCTGAACTTAAATATTTCCTTTTGCATCTACAAGACCCAAATCACAATTAGGTAAAATGAAAGGTTTTTGTGATTTCTTTTAATGTTCTAAGTCTTGAGATGTCAAAAATTTTGCACATTTATCTTATGCCAAGAATTCCACAGAGCTATTTTTAAAGTGAAGAATTCATCTAGTTTGCTGTATGAGAACTGTTGAGGCATTTATACTTTGATACCTGAAAAGGAAAATTAGGTACTAAAAATAGAAACCATATTTTGATATTCTACTATAAAATATTCTATGTGAAAAAAAAAAAGAGTTCCCTTTTCATCCTTTATAAAAGCTATAGATACTGGATTTGAATTACATTATATCTGAATACAATTAGGATGACCATTATTAGCTAACATGACTATGTTTTCAAGAGAAAAGAAATCTACACTATTTCAAATAAAGAAACTTGTTAGTCCTTTTTACAAAACTAATTAAGATATGGGGCTATAGCTCAATGGTAGAGCACTTGCTTGCAGATATAAGGACCTGGGTTCTATCTACAGCATGGGCCTGCCTGGGAGTAAAGGGAGTTGATATGTTATACTTAAACATGCAAATGAAGCACAAAATAAATCATACCAACAGAAGAACTGCAGGCTGCCACAACTCTACCACCCACCACCATGACTCTACCACCAACCACTACGACTCTACCACCAACCACTCCCGTGTGCTACTGGAGACACTTACCCAGGTCTAGGACTTAAGCTGCTGCCTCTTGGATGTCAGAATCCAAAGCGGGTCATATCAAAGGGGGCCTGTTGGATATCTAGTTCTGTCCCTCTGTCTATTTTACCAGTACAGAGCTATTACAAAAAATAGTGGGAAGCTTTTCTATATAGTTTTTTTATTGCATAAACAATTTTTCAAGATGGGGAGGAGGCAGAGAGGGAATGGATCCCTGTATCAAGCTCCCAATACTTTCATTGTAAGAGTTATTAGGTTTCAGGAATGGTTAAGAAGCAAACACTTTTATTTAAGATGCCTGCTTTCTGGATATTATCGATATCTCTTAGTTGTTAAATGTCACTCACACAACACTCAGGACCTTGCACAGAAATGCTACTTTCAAAGCCCAGAGAGCTCATCAGTATTAATATGTATTTTTCATAAAGTTACATTTTATTTTCATTGTCACTCAGAACAACACTTGAGCAAAGAGACAAACACAAAGATAACATGCCGAGAATTTGCCTTCATTTGCATTCCACATTGACACTAACCAAGTCACAGTGTGGTTCTAGAATTAACTTCCATGAACTTTTCCAGTGATTATGATATACTTAGGATCAAATAAGGAGCAAAATTGCAGCACCATAAGCAATCACACAGTGATCAGAGGTAATAAAGTGATTTACTGTGTGACTGCACGGGGATATGCTGTACTTGAACGTGTGCTGCACTTCCCTGGGTCTCAAGGACACATACAATTTTAAGTAGAAAAAAAATTAGGAACTGTGGCTATAGCTCAGTCAGTAGAGTGTTTTGTAGCATGCATATCACCCTGGGTCCCATGCCCACACTTCCTAAAGTAATGAGGTGGTACGGTACACCTGTATTGCCAGCACTCAGGAAGTGGAGAAAGGAAATCAGGATTTGAAGATTATCCTTGGCTGCAGAGAAAGTCCAAACCTACATGGGGTTACATAAGACCCTAGCTCAAAATTCTTGTCTCCTTATTGTATTTTTTCATAAAATTACAAATCACTACTCCTAAGGTTCCTTTTCTGAAAGATCTGTTTTTGTGTATGTGTGTATGTCTGTGTTCATGTCTGTGGGTGTCTAAAAAGAACATGTTAGATTTACTGGTGCTGGAGTAAGAGACAGTTATGAGCTGCGGGGTGTGCTCAGAACCTAATCTGGTCCTCTGCAAGAGCAGCACATGTCCACGAACATCATCAATTACCTTTCTCCAAGCATTGAACATTATTTCTATGGAATTTCTATTTTTCTTCCTAGAACTGTCATGTAATGTGGAAAAAGTTGTGAGAATAGGGGTTTCTCATTCTAAAACTCTACTCAGCACATGAACGGGCAGTCCTAACAAAGCACTACATGGAGAAAAAAGAACAATAGAGTTTAGCATGATTCTAAATTCAGAGCTAATGCAACCATTTCTGAAGACAATGACCACAGGAATTTCAAGCAGAACCTCAATCTTGGAGAATATACTGGCTTTCCTCAAGAATCACAGAACCCTATTCTCTCTGAGAAATGCTATTTTTAAATAGATGCTGATAGATAATTTGGATAATCTTGGGCAGTTTTTTCTATCTCTTAGTGAATAGCACATCTCTGAATGAATAAAAAGCAAGGTCCAAAAGGAGGGAAATCAGAACACTAGCCTTAATTTCAGCACCGGGGAGGCTGAGACAGAAAGCCCACAAGATGGATGCTACATTGGGCCACACCTTGTCTCAAAAAACTAAGTAGAGTGGGGGAGGGAAAAGAAGAAAGGAAAGAAAGGAAAACAGGCAGGAAGTGAACTCACTTCTGTCTCTTTCTTGTTCTGTAGTGCCGAGACTGGAAGCCCAAGCTGAGAGCTGGCAAGGGCACTACCGCACAGGGGTGCCCCTGGGTATGTGAATGGGACTCAAAAACAAAAGCAACCAGCCAACCAAATAAATTAAGACAATAATTTTGTAAAGGTACCCCTTGAAATACTTATCAGAGCCAAGTATTTAAATATATACATAAAAATGAAATGATGCCAACAATGAACAAAAAAGCCTCCATCACATCTCATGTTTACACAATACTCTCTCTGTACACACACACACACACACACACACACACACACACACACACACACCCCTATACCAAGTTGAGAAAGCAGTTAAAAAGCTAGCCCTTCTACATATTTCTTTGAGGAGACATATACTTTGAACATTTTCAAAATAAGTGACAATTCCTTATTGCTTAGTGCTTCAAACGATAGGATTCTAAGCTGACTACAAAAGCTGAGCATGTTTTCAAATCTGAGTGTAGTCTCCTTCGCTGTTTAGTGGCATACTTCATCTGAAAAGCACTGAATATACCCCAACCACACAAACTCCCCACCAATGTCCATGCTCAGTTCCTCAGAGACAGACGAGCTAAGTATCAAAGGTCAGCACAAGAAACGACGCAGCACTGAGCTCCGGGCCTTCCGACCTCTCGGAACTCCACATGCATTAGAAGGAAAGTGTGCCCCCCCACTCCCCCAAGACTTAACAGCAGCAAAAGCAAGCGGTGTGTGCCCCACTCTGGCTTGAGATTTACTCTCAGCTGTAGTTTGGCTTCCTTACTACGTGATTCCTGGGCTGTAAGTGTCTACAAACTGAAGGAAATAACAGGAGATGTGAAAAATGCAGCAATACTAAAAACAGATGTTGGGATAAAATTTCAGGGCCATTTATTTGTTCCTTTCACTTTTTAACATGCAATCTGTATGATTTTTTTTTAAAGGGGGGGAGGTCTGGTTTTTTTTTTTTTCCTCTTAAAATGCCCAGACACATGGAACATTTACAGAGATGAAGTGTATGAGGTGGAAACCTGAGGGGGTGAAAGAGGGAAATAAAAAAAAGCAGAGGGAAGGATGAACTAAAAGAAAATAATGTCCCAAGCCCCCTCTTCTTCCGCAGTTGTATACAATCCTTCTTACTCTCATTTTCTTCCATCCGTTCTGGTAGGAACTCTGCGCATGAGATGAAGTTCACAGTTGTGATTTATAGATAAAAAGGAATTAAGAAGCATGGTTGTCCTTAAGCACAAATGCTTTTGTGCCCAGGAAAATGATAAGTTTTATTTTGTTTGTCACTAACATTTACTGAGAAATATTTACCCCAGCCTCCCTGGCTTGGGGGTGAGGGGAGTAGAGTTGTACGGCAGGCTCTATTTATGCCTTATATCTCTAAGCCTTGGAAGTTACTGATGACTGTCTCAGACAGTGAGTCGCACATTACAATGAACAACCTACCACAATTTTTTTTCTTGCAAAGATATCACATTACTGTGAATTACTTGTGTGTTGGGTTTCTGAGAAATGATGGCCCAAGAGCTACTGCAGTAAGAACATGACCCACCCTCCCCAGAGCACCTGCTTTAACAGTCAAGAACCAACAGTAGGATCAGGTTACTGTGCATTCTTATTAACAAACTTACATGATTTCCTGTTGGAAAGTTTCAGAGGCTGAACGACTATTTCTGGTCGTCTCAGAGCCAATCTCCTGGGGGAAGAAAAGGTCAACAACGTGCCTATGAACTTTCAACCCAGGTTCAAGGTTAACACAGTACCAAAATATAAAATTCATAGGACGATCTTGAAAAGACTCAAGATGATATCTTCAAATTAACTAAATCCACTGTTTTAAATTACCCCACCTTTCCTAAAAGGACTCTTCTCTTTTCCATCTTTCCCTGCAGCACATGCCCAGATATTAATGTGCGAGTGTCTGCTGGTTTCACAACAGAACCCCAAGAGGACCTGGTACTGCCATATTACTTTTGGTCATTATTCATATAGTTAGACAAAACAGAGCTCCGAATCCAAACCCAAGGGATAACAGATTCACAGGCAGGGTTTGCAGCTCATTTCTATCATAACAGGGCTAGAGTGATATTCCGCAGGAAACGGAAAGTCATTTGAGGAAAGGTCACTGGGCTGTCACAGGGCTGTCACTGGGTTGTGCTGGTGGCTCACCGTTCCTGGAACTGCTTGGAGGGAATCAGGCCCGCTCTGGGGTTGGCGTCTCCTTCATGCTTAGCCTGCCACCATGTCACATCATCCTGGCTCATAATCTGAAGAATGTCACCCTTCCTGAAAGACAGCCCTGCCTCTTTACACGGGATTGCCTTGTCTTCCTTAGGATCGTAGTCAAAGAGGGCTTTGATAAATATCTGGGAGGGAAGAAAAAACAGGACAGGTTAATGTGTCTGTCTGCATCCTTGTAACTTAGACTTAAGATGTGGTAATTTCAAGAGCAGATATGCATTAGCTGAAGAAAATATCATTAAATCACCCACCCGAACAATATTTTAAAGACTCACCTTGCCTTCTTTAGAAGGTGTCTCCTCTTTGGTGCTGGGTATTATCTTAAATGTAATTGCTCCCTGGGACTGACTCTGGTATCAAGAATCAAAGAAAAGGTTATTGCTGGAGGTAGAGAAAACATACAACAGAGAGGTAGGGAGCTAAACACATCTAGGAATTTATTGTCTTGGTATTCTCCTTAGAAGAAGCCAGAGAACTAAGTTTGAGAAATCCTGGAAACATGAGAAAGCTCTCAAATGTGTCAAGTCAGCTCAAGATCACAGTTACACTTTTACAACCTGGGCACTTAAGGTAGCAATACATCCACCAATAGCCATCCATGTTATGTTACGTCAAGACAGACACAGGCACATGGTAGGAATGAGTCCTGAAATGAGCGCGACAGTCAGTGACCAGAACAGATGACACAAAGATGAGATCCTGGCACTAAGCATTGGTATCCATAATTGGTGAAATAAAAACCTGATAGCAGATACTGTCCTTTCTGTGGTTACGAATATGGGTGAGCCTTACTTGGCAGCAACAATAAGCACTAGAAAAGCAACTAAGCCCAGCCAGGTCAGCTTTATTCTGGTAGAAGGGTAAACAGTGTGTGTAACAAGTCCATTGAAAGATTTAAGGACAGACTCTATGTCTATTCCCATTTAATTAAAACAGTAATTCCATGACCCACGGATACTTGCTGATTGTCTCAGACCAAGGCAGTCCTCCTTGTTGGTGGACATTTATGGTGACGTCTGTTGGAGGTCATCTTTCTATTGCTATACGTTTGCATTTTTATCTTACCCCTATATCTGAACTTGACAATTCCTATGCCTAAAACAGTTTCGTTCAAGTTTCGGCACTATGAGAGTAGGGCAGAAAAGGCCTCACACCAGAGGTTCAGACGCCACGTTCACAATGACCAGAAACTCTGCAGTTATATAACCTTGATCCACCCTCAAGGCACATCAGCAGGTCGTCACTCCTGACTACATTCACTTTGTAAAGGAGCATATGGACACTAAAGACAGAAGCCTTTCTAAGTATGTGAGCAGTGCTCTGAATCTGAAGGGATGAATCCACGTCAGGCTGAGAAACCTAAGACTTACAAAACGGAAGCAGCTTACCAAAATCTGTATTATTTCCTCAGGCCTCTTATCTTCCACGGGAATCCCATTCACTTCCCTCAGCTCATCTCCCACATGAATAAGACCTGACAAATACAAACCCAATAAGTCAGCAGAGCTGCAAAACAACACTGGGGATTGTGACTGTTCCCAGCATTCAATGGGCACCCATTCCTCAAAGTGACTTTAGTGCCAAAAGGCCTTCACATCTCACACGCTTGATTCTGCATGTCTCTAATGAGACTTGCACAAGCAGACAACAGGCCCTTGGTCTCTATCTAGAAATGCTAACCACTGATACCTTAGAAAGTAATTCCTTTTTATTAATAATAAATAATTCTATTTTTATTTGGTATGACTGTGTACATGTCATGCGTATCATGTTTGCACGTATGTACACAGACCAGTGGTCAAATCTGGCATCATAACTTAAGAGGGAAACTACTTTGCTTTTAAGAATGGATCTCCAACTGGCTTGGAACACACCTAGATTTGGTTACGTTGGTTGGCCTCTAGAATTACCCAGAACTGGGATGGTAAGCACATTTCACCACACTTGGATTTTAATGTGTATGTTGTTGATTAAACCTTGTCTTCACACTTGTACAACAAATATTTTTCTAATTAAGCCATTCTCCCAGGTCTTAAATCTGTAAATTCATTTTAAAAATTGCATGCACTAGGGCTGGAGAGATGGCTCAGTGGTTAAGAGCACTGACTGCTCTTCTACAGGTCCTGAGTTCAATTCCCGGCAACCACATGGTGGCTCACAACATTCTGTAATGGGTTCTGATGCCCTCTTCTGGTGTGTCTGAAGACAGCAACAGTGAACTCACACATATTTACTTAAAGATTTATTTAAATCTTAAAAAAATTTTTTCTGGAAAAAACAAAACAAAAAATGCATGCACTAAGTAGTATGTATCAGAAAGAGTAAAATGGGTCATAATATAACTTGTGTAGGTGAGGGCTCTATCTCTGTGGTTGAAACACTTGGCTAGAATGGCCAAGGTCATAGGTTTGACCTCAGTACTGTGGAGCAAACTTGGGAAGAGTGTATAAGCTAAGATCAGAGGGCGATTCGTCTACCATTTATTTGTACACTGTCTACATTTCAACATAGTGAGGAACATCTTGTTCTTGATTCTAAGTTACTGTCAGAGCACAACACAATTCGTTCTTATTCAATGAATAAGGAAGCTCTCACCACTTCTATCTGCAGCTCCTCCCCGCATGATTCGGGCCACAATGATTGCTCCGGTCTGCTCATCTTTCTTAATGGTAGCCCCCTTTCAAATTAAAACAAAGGAAAACAACAAAAAAATGGTGGGAGAAGAAAAAAGGCATTTGTGGGAAGATTTGTGAAGTGGGTTGTAAGACAGAGGTGTGAAACAACTCTTACCTGGAACAACTAGAGACTACGACAAAAAGGAACAGGTTGGGGAGCAGACATGCTAACTGTCCTTTGTATACTCCTTAGGACGTACAAAACTCAAGCTACACGCCACCTAGTGTTTCAGCACAATTAAAGATTCAGAAGATCTTAAATCTCCTGCAACTCATGCAAAACATTTTTTTTCTTTAAACTATCCATCTTAGACTGCTTTACTTTTGGAATACTCTCTCATTTCATTTTGTCCTTATCTCTCATGAGAGAAGGCTAGAGAGATGGCTCAGTGGTTAAATGTATGGAGTACTCTTACAGAAGACACAGGCTCAATTTCCAGCACCCACATGGAGGTTCACAACCAGCCGCACCTCCAGTCCCAGACGATAAATGCACCAAGCACACCTGTGACACAGGCATACACCATGAAAACAAAATATCCCTTTGGATAATCTGGGTATTTTGTTTTGTTTGTCCTGAGATCCAGAACAGAGCCCACCCAGAGCTCTGGGGATTAGGACATGACTTCTTTGAGTGCAAATGGGGCATTATTTTACCAGCCCCAGGTCCTTTGTTACAGTTCAACACCACAATGCCAAAGTAAACCGTTCTATTTATATTGTCACATGTAGATGCCAGGTTAATTTCTCTTCATTATTTTAAAATAAAACAGCTTTTCAGAATAGCCCAAAGCACCATTTTCAACTGCATCATTTAATTTCTAATCAGGCATACTTGGCTATATGTTAAATTTTCTTTTACACATGTCAGTAGTTTATATTTCAAGGTTATTACTATTAAAAAAGCAACAGAATGCCTATTATTTTATTTGAATTTTTCTTAGTTATTCTAATTCATACCCTCTGGATGCAGACATCCTATTTATTTTTTATTTTTATTTAATTTTTATTTTTTTATTTTTACTTTTTTTTTTAAGGTGTAGGGGCTCAGAAGAAGCATATCTTAAAGAGAAGTGTAAATACTTGAAGTTCATCTGAGCTCTGTGAGATCTACTCATGTCTGAAGATGAAATGCACACCAGTCTCACCAGGGGCTCTCTGTTTTTGACCAGGCGGATTATTTTCACAGAGTCTTCCTCATCATCAATATCGTCAGGCACGGGAGGCAATACAGGATCGTAACTCTTTTGAGCCACGGTATCATGTACTGACAGCAAAGCCTGTAAAACCAAAGGTTCATAAAAAATTCATCAGATAGGAAACCACAAATACACTGAAGTAAAAATAAAGATGACACAGCAGTGTGCTGTTGGCATATTAACTGTTAGGAAAGCATTTGAAGCAGGGTTCGTTCAGCTCAGGGAGTGGGTGTGGGGCAGTCCTGTGGGATGACAGAAGGCAGACCCACTCTGCTGAACCTGCGCCTCCAGTACCACTGACATATGGCACCAATCTGCATTAAATATTTTCTGACCTGTGTATTCTCTGGTAATCCCTATAAGGTAACAGCTGGAGCAAACGTCATGGACATTCCTTTTGGAAAAAATGAGGACACAGACACACTGCCAATGAGACGACAGCAGCGTGAGATACTGCCCATGTTTTCTTCAAATTTTAAAAACATGTTTTTTGTATATGGCTGTGTCACATACATGCATGTATGCATGTTTGTGCACATGTATGTGAGCGCACATGGGCATGGGTGCATTTGCGTGCATGTGAAGGCCTGAGCTTAATATCAGGTGTCTTCCTTGATCCCTGTCCACTGATGCACAGAAGCAGGGCTTTTCTCTGAAGCCAGACAGGAGCAATGCTTCAGCTAGTCTGGCCAGCCAGCTTCCTGGCTGATCTCTCCTCTGCTTTCCTTGTGTTGAGACTATAGGGAGCTGCCACATCCTCTCATAACATGCTTGGATCTAAACTCTGGTCTTTACAGTCATATGACACTGAGACATATGGGTGTTGTTATATGGTGTATTTTCCCCCCTGAGCTGTGGATGTAACTCAGTGCTTGTTCAGTGTCTATGAAGCCCTGAGCTGGCTCTCAAATATTGTATAAACCAAGTATGGTGGTAAATGTCTATAATCCCAGCACCCAGGAGGTAGGGGCACAAAAATCAGACATTCAAGGTCATCTGCTATATATAATGAGTGTATACCTAATATCCTCTCCTCTCCCTCACATGTATATGTGTGTGCATGTGTGTTTGTATACATTTTTTTCTCCTATCAACAGAGAATTAATTGATCAAGGCCATTATTCACTGGTTTCTGACTTTTTTGTGTAATGAGTACATATAAAAGAATAAAAGCATATTATAGCATTGTCTCATATAGATCAATGAGGGGAGAAAATGCTGGAACTCTGCATGTCCTATTTCAGATTAATGCATTTGAGAGGTCTCACTTGCTGCACTACTACCCATACTAGATTCTAGCTAGAGGCCTAGAATCATGTTATCCTCTTCCCTCCAGTCAGAACATCCAGTCCATAGCTAACTAATATACTCCCCAAATATATTCAAAAGCTATTTAAATCTTCCTAATCCAACTCAAAGATGAGCAAAGGATACCACCTGCTTCTGTAAAGTTTGATGGAGTTACTATACTATTGAGTTCATGCACTGTCTATGGCTTCTGCCATGCTACCAAGGGGGATAAGATGGGACAGGCTCTACGCCGTCACTGCCGTGCCTATAGAAAGTACCGTGACAGCTTCTGTATGCATCAGTCACTTCCCTCTGTCTTCAATCTTAAATAATTGCTTTTCATTGAGGCCTGGCCAAAGCATCCATACAGAGGGATGCTCCTCGGTTTATTTAAAAAGTGCATTTGCTTTTATCGTTTTATTCTTATCTTTATGTTTGTGTGGATGACGAGTGTATGTACAAACATATACACTACAGCACATATGGGGAAGGAAGGACAACATTTGCTGTCAGTCATGGCCCTCCACTGTGCTGGAGAGAGACTTGTTCTCTGGTGGGGTGTGTGTGTGTGCGTACCAATCCACCTGACCCACCAGCTTCTGAATGCTTCACTCTACCACGCCTGGCTTTAGATGGTTCTAGGGGTATAAACATTTAAACACCAAGCTACATCCCCAACCCCATTCCTGGGTTGCTTGACCTCAGCATTGTATTTGCCTATGTACACATTAAAAATACATATTTGTACATGTATGAAATATCAAATACAATACATTCCATTGTTGATGTCAGCTATCAAGAAGTCAGAAGCTCTGGGATGGCAAAATAGTATCAATTTTTAAATTAAACAATTTTAATAACTCTCAACTGTCCTTTGCATCTCAGAGGACTGAGTCTAAGAATCACACTAATATCAAAGTCCCCAGATGCTCACTCCATACATAAAATGGTATGAGCTATGCATAAGCTTATGCACACTTTGTTACATGCTTTAAAACACCTGCAGATTCCTTTTCCTCAGCACAATGTAAGTACTGTGGAAACAGCTGTTGTACTGTACTATTTAGAACATGGTGACAAGAAAAGACATTTTGTATGTCTCCAGTACACATTCAACATTGTTCAAATATGTTCAGCCAGGGCCTTGTGGGATGTTCCTCTAAAACTTTGACTTTCATTTAGCAACAGGAAAAACGATGAAAACGTCCTGCACAGCTTGCAACAACCTCTGCAGACTGCACAGGGCGAGTACAGCTCCTAGTTTTCAGTGCAGGGGAATGAATCCTCATGAATGGGGAGAGCTACCTGAATATAACACTGGTAAAAATAAACCCAAGATTAAATTAAATTAAATTAACCCAAGTTAGCTGTGACATGCTAAATGAACAAAATGTAAAAGTAAACCTCAGAGGGCCAAAACTTGTCCAAGTAACTTAATTGTGTGACAGAAAAAAAAAAATAACAGATATGGTCTATAAGAAGACGACTGTGCTCAATATCAAACACACATGACTATAGATAAATCAAATCTGTTTTACCAGACAGGCCAAAGAAAACATTCCTCATAAGGATGAAAAACAAATGAAGCAACGGAACAAAATTCTGAAACTACTCAGATGTGTAACTCCTCCAAAACAATAGTCAAGGGTATTGTCTTAATCAGTGTTCTATTGCTATGAAGAGACACCATGACCAAGGCAACTCTTATAAAGGCAAACATTTAATGCTGCTGGCTTACAGTTTCAGAGGTTCAGTCCATTATCATCATGGCGAGAAGCAAGACACCATGCAAGCTGACTTGGTGTTAGAAGAATCATCTTAATCTGGAAACTGTCTTCCACAGACAGCCAGAGAAGAGTCTCTTCCACATTGCATGGATCTTGAGCCTAGGAGCCCTCAGCCTTACTACACAGTGACACACTTCCTCCAAACAAGGCCACACCCTATTCCTACAAGGCCACATCTCCTAATAGTGCTGCTTCCTATGGGCCAAGCATATTCAAATCACCACATGTATTAAGTTATTATTGCAGGCTAGGGAGATGGCTCAGTAGGTAAAATTAAGCTTGGTGACCTCATGATCCCCAGAGCCCACATGAAAACCAGATGTGATAGTGAGTGTCTAATCCCCATATGTAATCCCCACAAACACCTGGCTAGACACAAGGTGAAGACAGTAGAATCACCCAGATGTTTGTGGGTTTGCTAGCCTGGTGCAAGTTGTGAATCATCAGAAACAAGAAAGACTCCACCTCCAAACAAGGTGAAAGGTGAAAACCAGCTGCTAAAAGTTCTGCTGTAATTTCCATATGTGGGGCACTACACACATACACCACCACTACCACAACCGCCATACACATATATACCATACTATAATTACATAAAGAGAATGTAATTCTGCAGAAGAAAAAGTGATGTAAACTATCCAAAATGAAGCAAGAATAAAAATATATTAAGGGAGGGGCTAAAGAGATGGCTCAGCAGTTAAGAGTGTGGGTTGTTCTCCCAGAGGACCTAGGTTTAATTCCTAGTACCTACTTGATGACTCACAACTATCTGTGACTCCCGTCCCAGGGCATATGGTACTCAGGGCCATCAGAGCACATGATACACATATATGCAGACAAAACACCCATACACAAAATGGAATAATAGTCAAGTGTGGGATTTTAAATAGTCTAAAATAGGTACTCAGACTTTCTGAAGAAGTATGACTATTCTTCAGAAAATATGGAAAATATGTTCCAAATTTAGCAAAAAAAAAAAAAATAGACTCACATGTTCATGAAGCTCAAGTGAAGACTACATGTAAAGAAACATTAAACTGAGAAAATTCTAAAATCATGCACCAGAAAAAAACCCAACACCTTTACAATACCTGAAAAGAATACTATGAAGCTAGCATTCTATACCCAGCAAAAATATCTCCAGCAGAGAAGACTTTCGATAAGATGGAAGTTTGTAATGAATCAGCAGCAGACCTCCTTTGGAAGAAGCTAATGCTCTAGCCAGAGCAGAGAAGGACGAGCAATAAAATGCTCACTATCTCAATGTCAACCACATCCTGCATTGAGAACAATAGATGACTAATTAAGACATGTTTAAATAATACTTATAGGTAGTATTAACACTACCAGCTACCTATTTGGGGTGGGGGTTGGACTTATTTCCAACTTTAAATTCTAAGAGAAGTTTGTAGATTTCAAGTTCATCATGCTTAACAGCTTTGCTTCAGGAATATCGTTGCTTAGCAACATTTTGTACTTTGGACAATGAGAAGGCATTTGGCATTCCATTTCCTGCTTTCGCTGAGGTGATTTTATCTTTCAACATATAGATTTTTCCTCTCAAAAGGCAGAACTTAAATAAAAATTGTGTTTCCACGTGCCATAATCACTGATCACAGCTGAGGGGTTTGTCTGCTGCTCAGAAGCATCTACAGGAAATTGAACACCAGACCTGTAATTTGCCACTGCGTGGACCCCTGGAGTCAAGTCTATGCCTGAGTGTCTATCAGGTGCACAGAATTAAATGCCTGTTCATCAGGAAGAACAGATCCAGAAGGAAGCTCAACTTTTCCTCCAGCTTCCTTTAATGAAGTCTCATCTATTCTTCAGACTTAGGCTGTAAGTAATTTCTGGTAAGTAAATGTTCTGGAAAACTGAAACAAATCTTTGTTTTTTATTTTAGTTTTTTTAAACTTCCCAATTTCCACTGACACCCTAAATTATAATACCATGTTCCAAAGTAGGTATCACATTACTGCTTTACCAAAATGAGCACTAGAATAATGCAGTGAGTGTCTAATCCCCATATGTAATTCCCCACAAACACCTGGCTAGACACAAGGTGAAGACAGTAGAATCACCCAGATGTTTGTGGGTTTGCTAGCCTGGTGCAAGTTGTGAATCATCAGAAACAAGAAAGATTCCACTTCCAAACAAGGTGAAAGGTGAAAAACCAGCTGCTAAAAGTTCTGCTCTAATTTCCATATGTGGGGCACTACCCACACACACCACCACTACCACAACCGCCATACACATATATACCATACTATAATTACATAAAGAGAAAGTATTTTTGCCTTTACTGGAGCCATGTACATATGTTTGTATTCACTAATAACTGCCTTTGTTTGCCTAGTGCTCAGTGCTTAGCCATGAGCAAAGCAGATAACATTGAGCATAATCATTACATTTTTGACAGTCCTCAAGTAAAGTTAATGCTGCAGAAGAACCAACCATTCCCTCGTTACGAAAAACTCACAGCCACAGATCATAGGAGAGTGAGCACTCTTCAGAAAGTGAGAGATTACAAAGGGCAAGAGGAACAGGGTACAATCCTAGGCTATAAATGAGAGGACATGAATAAAAAGTTTAAATATATGAACAGATTAAAATGAATGTAAAGGAGTTGGGGAAAAGGCTTTATGGATACAAGCTGTGCAAGTATGAGGATCCAATGTGACTCCTGAGAACCCAAGTAAACTAGACAGGTTGGTGGGTGGCTAATTACAGCAATCCAATGGCAAGGTGGGAAGCAGAATCAGGAGTCAGTTAGCATGATCTGACCTTTATACACATGAACATGCACATACAAGTACACACACACACACACACACACACACAAAGACTTACAAAAGTACTATAAAAAAATAAAAATTCCCAACACTGAATAGTTTTCAATGACTTCAGGTTACTTAAAATTCCCAACGCTGTAAGCACAGTGCTTAGAGACAGAGATAAGCAATTAACAACACTTCTGTCTTACTAAGAATAAATATCTAAGCCATTGCATAATGTATTTATCATGTTTTAAAAACTGCTTGTGTGTGTGTGTGTATCTGTTTTTAGGTATCAACTCCCAGGCCTCAAAGACACTAGGCAGATACTCTTTTACTGAACTACACCTCTAACCCCAGTAATATTTTTGTGGTTCATTATATATACCTTGAATCTATTTGGAATTCATTGTAATATGGATTTTTCTTACTTTTTGCCTCTGATTATGCATTCACCCCAACAATATGTGCTAAGCTATGCCTTAAACATGACGCACGGCCCACCTCAACCAGGGCCACAAGCATGTTGCCCTTGAGTCCATCAGACACTCACAGCTGGCTCTCCTCCTCAGCAGGGCTTTTGCTGTCTCACTGCCTGCCCTCCACACGAGGAGGGAGCCTGTCACTTTTCTACTTAAATCCTTGTCATGGACCCCCCTGCACTCAGAATGAAATCCAAATTTCTTAAAATGCTTACAGCCTGGGTGGTCTTATTGTTCATCTCCTTGATAGAGCAGCCATGAAAAGTAAAGGAAAGAGCACGGACAACAGCACTGGGACTGCAGGCCACACTGGGTGAGCTCAGCTCCATGCTTTACAGCCTCTTCATTAAGATTTCATGTACCATTCAACTTTATCTAGAGCATTTACTCTTCACCCTCCACCCCCAACCTACTATAGACATCTCTGCCTACCTACTGTCTGCCTCACACCCAAAGCCACTTCCTCAATGGTTTATTTCCCTTTCTGCTTCCAAACCAAACTGGCATTTCCTACTGCCTTCATTATTCAAACAAACCCTCTACAAGCTAAATCCAGAGAATTTGGTACGTAACAGGCATTGAATAGACATCTACAAAAGAACAGATGAAGATCTATTTCATTTTGTATGAAAGTTACTAAATATATGCTATAAAACCTGCCCTCCACCCCCAAGAAAAGGTGGCAGACCTGTGAGGTCTAAATATTGCTATTCTATAGTGACCATGTATTTGATTAAACAAATCTTGATGTGTTTGGGGAGGGGGGTGAGGAGAACCTTGGTGTGTCTGAAGCACATCTTAGGTCTCTTCTCAGTACTGTCAATGAAGTAATTCAAACCGAACAGCAGTCTAAAATTAAGTAATTTCCTTTATCTACTAAAATTTCAAGAAGTGTTTACATTGCATCAGAACTGCATATACAGATACTACATTCTACTTATCTTGCTTCCCAGGATTTAGAACTGAATGGTTACATTCTTAAAAACCAAAATTATTTGAAAGACAATCTTTAAAAAAGTTATCTTTAAAAGGAACATTCAAGAGGTGGTAGCTATATAAATTCCTTCAAGGAGACCAAAGCCAAATATTAAGACAATCAAAGAAAGATACTCTTTTCCCAGGGCTGGCTGGCCACAGAGCGAGTCTACTCACTGAAACACCATGTCTGGCTTCCATTTATTCTCACGTGCATTTCTTGAACATGCAACTTTCATGCTAACCTTGCATCCAGGTTTTGGTCATGCTGCTATATAAACATAAAAACTAAACAGATCATCCACTAACATATTTTCCACATGAAGCTTTATCTAAGTGATATCACAATGCATTGGTAACACTCGACTCTCAATACAAATGCCATTTTCTAGCCAGGATGATGTCTATATTGTTAGCTAATTGCCCTTTAAACACTATGGGGCAGAATAGCAAAATATTTTACTTTCCATCTGAAACACTGCTTTCAACTTAGCACTTCTGAACCGAACGATAGTCTTGCTAAGGAATTTAACTGGATGCTTGCAGCTCTCCTCACCCTGCTGTGGCTGACGATAGCTAATAACAGGCAGTATAAAACCAAACGAAGTAATCTTCAGAGCATTGTCTGACTGCAATCTCCTTCCCAAAGCACGTTAATACCAAGTCACATTTTCTCCAATCATACCCTGCTTTGGAATTAACATCTAACCTCCTCAACCATTACAAATCAGCCTCCTGGTGCCATTTACAGTCCACCCACTCATCATATAGGCATGTGCTCATACCTGTTCTCTAGGGATTAGACATCATAGTTTATAGATATTTTACTTCCACTGTCATTCATCACTGTCTTTTTAAAAATGTAAATTTAAAAGCTAATACAGCATGGCCCTAAAAGACATTTCTCCCAGAGGGTAAATTCAGGGTTTTCACCTTGGAGGAGTTGGTGGTGGGCAATCAACATGATCAAAATACATCTTATGAAATTCTTAAAGGGTAACATCATATTTAAAAATAAATCCCACTCAATATCCTATGATTATCAATAAATATCATCATAAATAACCTTTTGTTTAATTAAGGGATTCAGATTAGATAGTAATTTATACATAATGGCAGCAGTGTCTGGTCCAAATGTTTATATCACAGGACTTGTCCCAATTAATCAAATTCTGTGAATCATGACCTCAGACCTCAGGGGAAGACTGTGATTCAATCACCTTCTCTAGCTACATCCAATCTGGAGGAACGACACGTGATCAAATCAGGACCGAGTGAAAACAAGAGAACCATGGTCTGGATACCAATGTCCTGCAAGTTTGCATTTGAGAACTGCTCCACTCTGTAACATGGAGTGGGATCCTGAAACATGAATTGGGATGAAGGACAGGAAGTGGGGACACTAAGTGAGGAGGAACAGAAAGGCTCAAATTCTCCTCCTATAATAAACTACCTGTTATCAATTAGCCATGAAGAATAATCCATGACAAAATATACACCGGGCTTCTGTCCTGCACCCACTAGATCAAATGAATTCACCATGTCAACGAAAACCTGATTTTCAAAGCAAATCATACTGTCAACTCTGACTGCGGCTTGCCATTACAGTCCTATGCTATTGCACCAGAAGATGGGGGCCTGGAGCAACTTGCCCACAGGCCCCTGGAGCGCCTTTGAGAAGACATAACCCACGGCCGCTGCGTGTTCTCACCTTCACATTGGGTTTTGACAGCAGTTTCAACAGCTCTCTGATCTCACTGTTTGGTGGCTTGTTCTGAAGCTCTTCAGCCAGCTGCAAGGGAGATTACATCAACGTGAGTAACAGTTCGCAGAACGCTGTGAGGTTCACTGTGTCACGCCACGACTGAATGTTTGCTTTCCAGAGCTACAGGATAAGTCAGCACAGAATGAAGCAGGCCATCAATCTGTGCGCTTCTTTCCAGGCTAGGCTGAGTGCAACTGGAGTAATCCCATCAGCCAATTCACCTTCTGATTTACTGCCAGGAGGGCAAATCCCAGCACTTCATCTCCACGAACGGCCTTCTGCGCACAGACAAAGGGCCATTTGTAAAAAGGACTGGATCAGCTTTGACAGTGTACAAAAAAAAGGAGGAAAAGACAGCTCCTGGATGAGGTGATGAAACCCTCAGGGCTTCCAGAAACCCACAGTAGCTGTGCTGTTCAGAGCTGGGGTAAAAAGACCTTGAGTACTCCTAACAGGGTCAAAGGCCTGTACTTTTTATTATGTTTCTGTACACAGTCTACAAAGTCTATTAAATAGGAGCCAAGTTCATTATGAACACAGAACTATTCAGCAACTACTCCGGTACCCAAAATCCAGCAGTACTTTATTGTAACTATCAAGGATGCCTAGGTATTGGTTCAAATGAAAAGACTTTGAACTTTGACATCAATCATGTTCTACACTAAAAAATATCAATGTTCACACTTGTAGAGAAGCACGTTGAGGTGGGAGACAAGCTAACTGCCGTGAGTTGATTCTTATGAAATGTGCCTATGTGTGTAAGGGTACTAACCACAACCCCAAAATAGATACAATTCCCATTTGCCAACTAGAAACAAGGTAAATGTAAAAAAAAAAAAAAAAAAAAAAAAAAAAAAAAAAAAGAAGAAAGAGAAGTTCCTAGCAAAATTTCAAGTCAGCACACACACTATTCAAACAGTTAAAAGGAGATTATAATTATGAAATATATGGTGTTATTGGTATACGTGTGTGTGTGTGTGTGTGTTGTATGTGTGTGTTCTGGCAAAACAAGGTGGTTCTTATCTAAGGATGAGGATCTTTCTGTAAAGGTATAATATACTCAGAAGGCCAAATCAGAGAAAATTGATAGACTCATCAATAACATGTCAAACCTGCTTTCGCTTTATTAAGATATATATATATATATATATATATATATATATTTTTTTTTTTTTTTTTTTTTTTTGGTTTTTCGAGACAGGGTTTCTCTGTGTAGCCCTGGCTATCCTGGAACTCAGTCTGTAGACCAGGCTGGCCTCGAACTCAGAAATCCACCTACCTCTGCCTCCCAAGTGCTGGGATTAGAGGCGTGCACCACCACTGCCTGGCAAGATACAAGTTTTACCCTACACAGATAGCTCTTTACTCATTACATACATGTGTTTTAACATTTAAATACACCATTTTCATAAATTAATCCAGGTGGTTTATCATAACTACACAGATTCTAATATGTTTATTTGTGGCGCTTCTGAACCTTGAACCCATGTATTACATAGCTGGGACACACTCTCACACTATGTAATATTCCCCACCTTGAATTCTTTGTTTATTTTTAAACAATCAAAAGCAAAATTGGGAGCTGAAGAGATGGCTCAGCTGTAAAGAGTGACTACTATTCTTCCAAGAGACCTGAGTTTGGTTCCCAGCACCCGCATCAGGCAGCACACAAGTGCTTGTAACTGCAGCTCCAACGTCCTCTTCTGGTACACACACACACACACACACAAGTAAATCTTTAAAGGAAATGAACATTTATAACTTGCTAGAGAGGAGACCATTAGTTTCCACATAAACATTTCTAAAACCTCTCTAGGGGGTCTGTGTTTTGATGCTGATTTTAAAGGCTCTTATGTAACTGTAGCAACTCATAGGGCTGTCTTTACAACTTTATTCACCTATGTTGCACAAGTAGGCTTCTTTGTGGGACATGTGTTAAAACACACTCATGTCCACAGAGAACACAAAAGGGATGTGCCTCAGAGCCAATCAGCTACAACTTGGTTGTGAGTCCCAAGGTCTTTAGCTTACATATTAGGCTATAAAGTCAACTTTGGAAGACTGTTGACTTGTTTACTTTATTGGGGCCCTAGCACTCGACAACAATGAGTTATAGTTAGCTTTATGGTAACAACAGCCCCACTGAAAAGCATCAAATAAGCTGTAGGAGTCACTACACACATCAGCCCGCTTGTTGTCGAGCTCTGCGCCCTTACAGTTTATCCAGGTTGGTTCTCTATTCATCTGAGTCTGAGAGTTAACAGTGGAAATCAGCAAGTGAGTTCCCTTCCAAAGGCTTAAAATAAAATTATAGAGACAGGAAATTAACTACTCCATCAATGCCAAATGCTTCTTAAATTATTTTTGGTTATAAAGGTAATTTGGAATGGTCTAATATCCATAACTCATTACCATACTCTATAATTCATTTTAAAAACAATCCTGCCTTTTATGGATATAATATGCCCAATTTCTATCCTACTATCTGTCATTTTTGGTAGTGTCAGCAATGTAACTATCTCATTTGTCTTTATTTCTCCAAAAAGCATTCCCCTTGTGTGACTTTCACAGAACACTGATGCCAGGCAGTTTTTCTCTGCACAGAATTTGAAGCCTACAATTTCTATTGCATAGACACATAATTGTGCATAATACCAGGGTACCTCTATGCACAATTTTAGAAAAAGCACAAGCGTGGTGATGACAGGGATTTGGGCAACATTTGCAACTTCTTCTGGTTTTCACTCAAAGGATCACACACATCTGTTTGCAATGGGGTGGGTTCCACTTGGGGCAGGGCCATGGGTGATACGTCCTGCAAACCCAGAAAGGCACACTCACATCATCAGCCAGTGCTGCTGCACCATGGAGAATGGGCAACGGACTCTGCTTCTCATAGTAGTGAAGTTTTTCATGAATCTGGAAGAAAATGAAAGTAGTATGAGCTCACCTGCTGGCAAAGTATCGCAGATGCTTAAACACATTCACTATTGTGAACAGGAGCAGGCCTCTCCATCACCTTCAAGTCATGTGTTCGAATCAACCTAAAGATGGCGGACAGGTATACGCAATCCATCAATTGTGACCAAGAGTCAAATGGCAAAACCATCTTCAGACAGAACACATAAAAACACGAAGCCTAGCCGGGCGATGGTGGCACACGCCTGTAATCCCAGCACTCTGGGAGGCAGAGGCAGGTGGATTTCTGAGTTCGAGGCCAGCCTGGTCTACAGAGTGAGTTCCAGGACAGCCAGGGCTATACAGTGAAACCCTGTCTTGAAAAAACCAAAAAAAAAAAAAAAAAAAAAAAAAAATCATTAAAAAAAAAAACAACAACAGGAAGCCTCTGTTTCTAATCCTAAACAGAACCCACTGTCTGAAAGCTACACTGCCTCAAAATTACAAGTATCCTTTGTAGCTTATGCTTCCATAAAACAACAACAAAACGACAGACAAAACAAAACAATAACTAAAAATCCCATCAATTATGAACAAAGCAAAGCAGTAAATAGCAGCCCCGTTCTGACAGGTGGGTCTACAGGAGCAGCAGCCTGCAGGAGTTGCTAAAGCCAGCCACACATGCGCCAGTATGCTGTTCCTACAACTTGCTTTGTTACCCACTCCTGGCCCAATTACTGTCTCTTTCCAAATTCAAGGCTCAAAGAAATTAAGGGATTTCTCCTGACTATAGACATCATCACTATTTAGATTAAATAATACCATACCTCATGCTGTAAAACAGTAATATAAGATCACCTGCTGGCAGAGCATCAGATACCTAAATACTTTCACTACTGTGAACAGAATCAGGTCTGTAAAACAAGTAAATAATATGAAAAAGTAAAAATAGCCCATTTCACGGCCCATCATGACCTAAGAAATAGAAGCAAGAATATATTTTAAAGCAGTATTGGACAAATTGGGCTTCTTTAAAAATATCTGGGCCAGAGATATCTGGGCTCAGCAGTTAAGAGTGCATGATGCTCTTGCATGGGGGACTCAAGTTAAAATCACAGCACTCATATCAGGCATCTTACCTGTAACTCCAGCTCCAACACCTCTGACCCCATGGCCCACACATACCCACATACCATACATACAGACACAATTAAAATAACATAACCTTTAAAATCTTTAAAATGCATTGGTGTATAGTAAGTCAACCCTTCTTTGAGTACTTTGTGACATTACCATTTTTTTTTTAATTTTCTCTATTCTTTGTTTACATTCCAATTGATTTTCCCTTTCCCGGTTCCTCCCTACCAATAAGTCCCATAAGCCCTCTTCCCTCCACCCATTCTCCAATCAACCCCCTCCCACTTCTCTGTCCTGGTATTCCCCTACAATGCTGCATCAAGCCTTTCCAGGACCAGGGCCCTCTCCTTCCTTCTTCTTGAGAATGATTTGATATGTGAACTGTGTGTTGGGTATTCAGAGCTTCTGGGCTAATATCCACTTAACAGTGACTACATTCCATGTGTTTTCTTTTCTGATTGGGTTACCTCACTTAGAATGATATTTTCTAGTTCTAACCATTTGCCTAAGAATTTCATGAATTCATTGTTTTTAATTACTGAGTAGTACTCCATTGTGTAAATACACCACATTTTCTGTATCCATTCCTCCATTGAGGGACATCTGGGTTCTTTCCAGCTTCTGGCTATTATAAATAAGGCTGCTATGAACATAGTGGAGCATGTGTCCTTAATGCATGCAGGGAAATCGTGGGGTTATATGCCCAGGAGTGGTATAGCGGGATCCTCTGGAAGGAAAGGAGGAAGGGGGTTGTGATAGGGATATAGAGTGACTAAAAAGCAAACTACTGAAAAGAAAAAGAAAACCATCCTCTGCTGTCTTTGAAAAAGTGTGTCACCATCCCCTGTTAATTATAGTCAAAGCTAGCCAACCTTTTGTAAGAATCTGCAAGAGAGATTTTATTTTGATTAGCCAGACGCTCCTGCTGAGAGCAGATCCTATTACTTTTGGCAATCTGGTATAGAAGTTAGGAAATCTGTGACAGTTATGGCATTACCAGAATGAGCAGAGTAATTTTGTTTATTTAATATCTTAGAGCCTTTAAGTTACTTATCACAAATTGTAAAGAACGTTAAGAAATGAAATGATTTTGGGGAAGCCATAAAATTGTGATTTGAAAACAATTAAACTAGCAGGAGGCTGCTCTGTCACCTCCAACTACAGGGACACTAACTTGGACTATTATAAAACTAGTCTAGCTTTACTACAGCCATTTTTCAGAATGCTTCCCCGCTCAACTAAATGGAGCCTCGCACTTAGGAGGCACATCTTTAATCCCAGCATTTAGTTGGCATCAGAAGTTCAAGGTCATCTTCAGCTATACAGAGTGTTTGAGGACAACCAGGTGCCCCAAAACTATCTCAAACAAAGCAAAACAAAACACATGTTCATTTCTATATGCAGCCAATTTTTAAAAGAAAGTTATAGTCATCTTCAATGGGATACATTTTCAAAGTAAATGATCAGTTTTAGGAAGAAAATCTGATGTTAATGTCTGATGTTAGTTTCACATTAACTTTGTGAAATGAAGTTTCAATCATCAAACTACATACAAAAAGAGCAGTAAATAGCTACTGTAACTGCCTCATTGAGACCAAACCATGAGTGTGCAAGGCTTTTAAACCAGGAAAAGAGGCACTGACAGCAGTCACCTGGAAGAGATTAAATAGACTATACCTATGATCTTTCACCTGGTTCCTAGTTATTAAAAAACACTGACTCTTAAGCAATCATGTTGGTAAGACTTCATGGTAAGATTCTGACATTCTGAGCAAGGATGACACCAATGGACAGACTACAGAATGTGGGCCTGAGTTGGGGCTTGCAATGCCTAAATCCTACACAAAGAACTACAGGTAGCTAAGAAATGCTGAGAGCCAGAGTAGCCTTAGCCAGGGAAGAGAACACCAATTGGCTGTCCAGTGCCAGAAGGTCAGCCCTGACAACATATTAGATGGTCTGAGAGATTGTATTTATGTATTCAGGATCATGCATGCATGCATGAATACACAACCACCACCACCACCACCACCACCACCACCACCAACAACAACAACAACAACAATAAAGGAAAAGGAGGCCATCAATTTGTACAGGAACTAAGGGGGGGGATTTGGAGAAAGGGAAAGTATAATCTTAAAAATTAGAAATGTATTTAAAAACATGGGCACTGCCTGTTTAATAATATTTCTGCTGTGTGGCTCATGTCCTGCTGCTGGCTCACGCCTGCACACAAAACCTCTCTGCTTGCCTGCTTTGGTTTTGCTGATATTTACCCCATTCTCTTCAGAGATAAGGTCTCTCCGTAACCCTGACTGGCCTCAAGCTTGCAGTCCTGCTCTTCGGGTCTCCCGAGCACTGGGATTACAGGCGTGGACTGTACCACCCCTGTACAAGCCACGGTTCAGTGTATGCAGGCCAGTACCCTGGCTACCTATTTAAAATATAGATTTGGAGGGTAGGGTAATCCTGATAATTACAAAGAACATTAGTAAGCTTGGTGGGTCTCCCCCCACCCCCCAGCAATAAAGGAACTCTATTTTAAAAAGTAATAAAAATGTCAAGGGGTAAAAAGAAGATACTAGAAAGGAAAGCTTCAGCCAAACACAACAAAACCACTGGGCAAAAGCAACAGAAACAACTGCATGTTCCCCTTTTAAATCTGATGCTGCTAACAGTTTATATTTGAGCCGAAAAATAAAACTGATCAGACTCTACATCCTTATTTTAATGTGATACTTGACTGGTTCACCAAATAAGCATACACCATGACATGAATTTGGCAATATAAATTCATCAAGAATATTTGAAAGGATTCAAGTTTTCCTTACTTCTGTTGAGCAAATACCGCCATATTATACGTTTACTACGCTGTGGGACTCCTCTCTTTAATATTCTCTCCAGAATTTCCCCATTAATCAAGAATGGCACTTGCTTTCTGGTACTGTCTCCATTGAGTCTACATAGCCAGTGTTTATTTTTATTAGTGTGCTGGGTTTTTTTCCCCTCAACTTGACACACCAGAATCACCTGAAAAGAGAAAACCTCAATTGAGCAACTTCTCAGATCAGCCTGGCCTGTGGGCACGTCTTTGAGAGACTGTAGTAAGAGTTGAAGTATGTGGCTCCATCTGTATGTGTAACAGAGGATGGCCTTATTTGGTATCAGTGGGAGGCGAGGCCCTTGGTCCTATGAAGTCTCGATGCCCCAGTGTTGGGGAATGCTAGGTCAATGAGGTGGGAGTGGGTGGATGAGGAAGCACCCTCATAGATGCAGGGGGAGGGGATGGGATAGGAGTTTTGCTGAGGGAAAAGCAGAAAAGGGGATAGGTAACATTTGAAATGTAAATAAATAAAATAACAATAAAAAAAAAAAGAGTTGATGTATGGGTGGTCCTATTCCTAGGCAGGTGGGGATGGACTATATATATATTTAAAAAAAAAACTTAGCTGAGCATGCTAGCAGTTGCCACCAATTCTTCAGTTCTTGCTTGAGTTCCTCTGGTACCTTCCTCCTGTGGTGGAGTATGACCTGGTCATAAGTGTTGAATTTCCTCCCCTAAGTTGCTACTGGTCATGGTATTTATCCCAAGTGAAGTGGTCAATCTTTTGGTGTGCTCTGAAAGCATCTCCTGAATCGCATTCTCCTCTTTCAACACCCAATGTTAGTCTCAGATTTCCTGGGTCTGATCTATTTTGGAGAGGCATTTCCTGTCCAATCTTTCCTCTTCTAATTTGTTAGTGTAAAATTCTCCCTGTAGAGCCTTTTCTCTCCCCATGAGGGGTAAAAAACAGCAGGTCCTAGAGAACAATTCACTTCTCATTCACTCTTAAACCGTACTGACTTTTCTTTTACCCTTTTGTGATGGTTTATATATGCTTGGCCTAGGGAGTAGCACTATTAGGAGGTATATGCCTTGCTGGAGTAGGTGTGTCATTGCGAGGGTGGGTTTAAGACCCTGCCTGGAAGTGAGTCTTCCACTAGCTGCCTCCAGATGAAGATGAAGAACTCTCAGCTTTACCTGCACCATGCCTGCCTGGATGCTGCCCTGCTCCCACCTTGATGATAATGGACTGAACCTCTGAACCTGTAAGCCGGCCCCAAATATATGTTGTCCTTTATAAGACTTGACTTGGTCATGGTGTCTGCTCACAGCAGTAAAACCCTAATTAAGATACACTTTCTATATTACAATCTCCTCCTAGTATTATCTTTCACCTCGCACTCCTCCACTTAACCATCATAGCGTTTACTACACTGCCAGGGAAGCACCTTTTAAATTATTCTACCAGGTATTTTCTTTCTCTTCTTTTCTTTTCTTTACATTTCATTTCTTTTTTTTTTTGTATTTTTATCTTCTTTCTTCCTATCAACCTTAAAAGTTAAACCATATGTATCATAAAATTATTAGCAAACAAAAGGTAAACCATAATCTCCTTGAATTATGCTTGTTCATAAAGACATTGAAACATCTATTCTATGAGATTTCTGAATCAACCTAAAAATAACACGTACCTTTAACCTCTACACTCAGAAAAATCGGGAAGGCAAGAAGAAGATATGGAGTGTGCACACCCTTGGCAGACACCCTGCGTCTTGCTGAGCACTCTACATGTACTACAGGTGGCAGATGAATGGGTTTCTTACACATGGGGGTGGGTGATGATCTTTATGATGTAGATTTTTTGTCAATGTTATTTCTATCATCATTTTAGAAGTACTTCAGAACAATCAGAGCAGCACAGGGTCAGTTGCACTACTGGAAGTGACAAAGGGTAGAATAAAATAACAACCAAAATAACAGGCCTCCCTCCGAGTCTCACCTCTGCTTTCCATTCATGAGACATATACAATCAGGGGAGATCCCAGAAGACTCCACAGAAGCTTTGCTTATATTCATTTAAGTCATAAGTACTATATCAAAAATACTGGGTGAGGTGGTGTGTGCCAACAGAATCAGAGATTTGTATATATCAGGCAAATGTTCTTTTTTAAAAAAAATATTTTTATTGGTTATTTTATTTATTTACATTTTTATTGTTATCCCCCTTCCCAGTTTCCCCTCTGCAAACCCTCTATTCCATCCCCCTTCCCCCTGCTTTTATGAGGAAGCTCTCCCATCCACCCACCCACCCACCCACTCCTGCCTCACCACCCAAGAATTCCCCTATGTTGGGACATCAAGCCTCCACAGGATCAAGGTCCTCCCCTCCCATTGATGACAGCTAATGCAATTCTTTGCTACACATGCAGCTGCAGCCATGGGTACCTCCATATATACTCTTTGGTTGGTGGCTTAGTCACTGGAAGCTCGGGGAGGGGGGGGGGTCTAATTAGTTGATATTGTTCTTCCTATGTGCTTGCAAAGCCCTTCAGTCCTTCCCTAACTCCTCCATCGGGGTCCCTGTGTGCTCAGTCCAATGGTTGGCTAAGAGCATCTGCATCTGTATTGGTCAGACTCTGACAGAGCCTCTCAGGGGATAGCTATACCAGGCTCCTGTCAGCAAGTGCTTCTTGGCATCAACAATAGCGTCTGGGTTTGGGGTCTGCAGGTGGGATGGATCCCTAAATGGGGTAGTCTCTGGATGGCCTTTCCACCAGTCTCTACTTTACACTTTGTATCTGTGTTTCCTTTAGACAGGAGCAATTCTGGGTTAATATTGTTGAGATGAGTGGGATGTGCCTATTCTCTGGTCTCTACAGGTTCTCTCTCCCCTTTGTTGGGTATGTAAGCTAATGTCATCCCTTTTGGGTCCTGGGAGCCTCTTGCCCAGATGCCAGGCAAGAAATGTTCTACCACTGAGCTAGAACTTCTAGCTTTAGAACTTCCTTAAACACATGTAGAAGCAGGAATGGTGGCCCAGTTGAAGATACTTGCCTAACATATTCAGGGTTCTGAGTTCTATGCCAAGAGACAGGAGGGGAGAGGAGGGGAGAGGAGGGAAGGGGAGGGGAGAGGAGGGGAGGGGAAAGAGGGGAGGGGAGGAGACGGGAGGAATGGGGAGGAGTGGGAGAGAGAGGGAAGAGAGAGAACTGGAGGGAGAGAAGGAGGGAGGGAGGGAAGGAGGGAAGAAGGGAGAGAAGAAAACAAAACAAAAAACTACACACAAAAAATTCAAGTTTGTATAATAGTTGATATTGTCAATCATTTGAATATACCCAGGAAACAAAGCTTTGGGTGTGTCTGCAAGGAAGCTTCTAGATTAGGTTAACTAAGTGGGAGAAATCCACTCTAAGCACACTATCCCAGGGACTCATGTCCCACACCGAAGGAAAAGCAGTGAGAAGCTGAGAACCAGTGTCCACTTCTCTCTGCAGCCATACTGCCTCACCCTTACTGTCCCCACCACCATGAACGCCGCACCGCAATGGACTGTGCCTCTAGCCATCAGCCAAAACAAACCTTTCCTTCTTTACATTGACTTTTTTTGTCCTTCAGTATTTTGTCACAGCAATGAGAACAGGAGCTAAATATAATGTTTCACTTCTGAAGTCAGTTTGATCTTAAAGGAAAGGAGGCAGGCAAGTATAATGGCACATACCTGTAATTTCCACACTCCAAGACCTGCACAAGGATCCAAGTGTCGGGCCAGCTTGGGCTACACAGTGAAATACCAGTGGAGGTGGGGTGGGAGTAGGGGTGGCAAGAGGGGGAGAAAGGAAAATGGGAACACCTGCACACAGTATCAAGATCAAACAGATGTTAGTTTGATATACACAGCTCAGACAGCTTATAAAATAGGCAAAAAGAGAGAGATGGCTCCAAACTTAACCTTGCATTTTGTTATGACCTCCAAGGGGAAATATAATGCTGAAAGTGCTGCATACGTCCTTATACACTTGCAAGCATGGGTCCATAAACAAATCTACTATTACATATGTCGTCAAAGTAGACGGTGCTATAACAGATAAATGTGTACAGCTAAAAATAAAAGTTTAGCTGTGAGTGTGGTGGTGGACACTTTTAGTTCCAGTACTTGGAAGGCAGAAGCAGGCAGATCTATGTAAGTTCGAGGCAAGCCTCACCTACAAAGTGGATTCTGGGACAGCCAGAGCTACACAGAAAACCCTATCTTGAAAAAAAAATGTACAAACTTCTATTTTTGTTCTATTGATCAACTGTTTTAAATAGTACAGTGGCCTTGACATATGGGGACTGTTTGAATATAGTTCTAGAGATTGTTCAGTGGTTAAGAGCACAAGTTGCTCTTGCAGAATACCCAGGTTAGGTTCCCAGCACCCACACTGGTCACCTTACGTTCTACAGTTATTCTAGCTCTAGGCAAGCCTGACCCTGCTGGCCTCCACAGGCACTCACACTCACATGCACACACACTGTGCACACACACACTGCATACACACTGTACACACACACAGTTCAAAAATAAGTTGTTAATTACGTTTTAATGGTGTATAATTGGGCACAGTGGAACCTGCCCATACCCCAGTTGCCAGCTTACTTAGGAAATTTGCTAAGGCCAGAAATATAAATGACCAGCCTTGGTATAGAGGGGAGATCCTGTGTCTATGGAACAATTCCAAATAAAAATAAATTTACAAATAGATACAACTTTTGTACGGACTCAATGGTGATCAGTTGACCCAACATTCACTCTGTTTTTGTGATAACCCTTGATGGCTGGCTGGCTTCATTCTCTGACATGGCCTAAAGATCTGGAACGCACAGAAAACGAATACTCTGTTTAACTGTTAATTCTAATACTTCCCTATACACTTTCAGTTCATTTATCTCTGCCAAGCTGGGCATTTTACGGGGTTTCCTACAAAGGCCTCCAAGGTTGGTAATAGACCCTCTTGGAAAAAGCTTTAATTAGCTTCTGATCACTGACCCTGTAACTCCAACAACCAACTCTGCTGCTTTCACAGTGTAAAACTGCCACATTTGGTGGATAAAAACCCATCAAATCCCAGGTAATGGACCCGTGGTTACATAGTCTGTGGTTACAAAGTCTTATAGCAGAATCTTTTTTTCCTATCATTTTGCAGAAGAGGTACAGTTCTTCTCTCATTTCCCAAGGGGAAGAATTTCCCTTGTCCTCCCACTATTACTAGAGTAACCACAGCAAATCAACAGCTTCTCTGTGTGTCATAACAATTCTCTACCTATGCCTGGCTTAAATTTCAGGAGAGTGACCCCTATGCCTGCACCTATGCCTGCCTAGATCCTTACACAGGAGCTACAAGGCAGGATGAAGCAGTTAACAGCATGTGATTTATCCTTTAGTTCTGAAGCACTGGCATTTTTATTGTACTTTCATTTAAACTTAACAATGTATTAAAAATAATACTTGTCAATACTAAGAAATTATAGGTAGAAATATTGTTTTTGTAACAGCTCTGTGGGAAGCCATAAACAATAAATCTATTTGCTGTCAAAAATAAAGGCACAGGGGGAAAAACATATACTTCCCTTAATACTGCTAGCAATACGTAAATACAATTTACATCACTAGCAATATTTACTCGTAAATAACAATTACTAAACCATAAGATTAAAAAAGCTTGCAGTTACCCATCATTTCTATTATTGGAGGAATTAAAAGGCAAGGCTTGCAATTTAATGCAAAATAATTGTCTCCCAAAATAGCAGTAAATTTATGTATTACAGTGTTATCATGAAAGGGAACAAAACCTACTTATTTTCAAGAAAGAAACTTAGTCAAATGTTCATCGAGTTTTCAGGAGTTCCTGCAGCCATCCCGCTCATGTGACTCAGTTGCTGGGCACTTGTGCCCGAACCTGATGCTTTTTTTCTTTTTTCAGTTTTGGGGACAGGGCCCAAGGCTCTGAAGGTGCTGGTAAGCACTTTCCTCTGTGCTACACCTCAGTCACCGAGTTTCTTTAAGCGCCGAAAATAATAGCTTGTTTAATTTTGAATTATTTTTCAAGTTATGACAGAGATCCTTATGCTTTTGTCCTCAGACCTCTGATTCACAGAGAGTTTGTGGGCGCAGTAGTGTTTGTAAGCACAGCTGAGATGCAAAGATTCAAGGCTGTTCCAAAAGATGGAGAAGATGATGACACCAGCTCTCTAGAGCAAATGCTGGAGGCACTGAGCACCCTGTCTTTAGGCAAGGTGTAAGGTGTTTGCAAGATCTCTATGCTAATGAGCGATCCCCAGAAGGAACAAGGTTACAAGACCCCAAAAAATCAAAGTACTTAGCCAGGTTTTAGGTCGAAGTTAACTTATTAAATTGCATCAAACCGTCAACTTTATTTTGTATGGTGAAAATGTGATGATTCTATTTGAAATTACTTCTTAGAATATTCTATACAGAGGAATTCCCTCAGTTCCTGTATGTAGCCAAGGAATATTTGGGAACCTTTTAATAAGTTAACAGCAATGAAAAATCGACTTGAATTATACAATCTAGAAGTAGGTAACCTGCTTTATTCTGAAATAGTCCAATATTTATACATACAGCCTCTAGTCTTCTACAATAAACAGATACCCCATTTAAAATTTTTTTTTCATTTATTCTGTTAGAGACTTACTGGAAAAAAAAAAACCAAACAAACAAGAACTCAACAACTAAGATGAAGTGTAACTGGTAATTTGTACAGCTTCATCAACACACTGCTTGGTGGTGTGGTGTCCAACACTGCTCTGTCCCAGCTTTGCTCTGTGTGCTGACCTCAGCACTTTTTAGCATCTTGCAAGCATGCTCAAAATAGTCTCAGGAGGACAGCTTTGACCTTTCCTTTCCATGAAACAGTCTTGGGAAATCTGTGGGTCCCAAAACCATACTGTAAGAGCTAGGACCACCTCATAAGACCTCTGAACACACGAACATATCACACTAAAAGGACTTGAGCACGGTTCCTGTGTCAGTGCAGCTCAGTGCTGATTCCAGACACTGGCACAGTGGTGAGCACTTTGGCCTGACTAAGGGAGCAGAGATGACAGGGGACAGGGGAGGGGTGCAAATCAACTTTTACCTGGGGTGATTCATGGCTTATCTAATTTGGGGGTAGAAACATCCAGAATGAGCAAAGGTTATTGGCTGAAGGCTTTGGGTATGGAAATGAAGGTACTGAAATGAAGGAAATGAAATGCCTTATTAGCATGGGGAAGCATTTCAGGAATCTAAGGGCTAGCTGAATGAATTCTTATCAGGGAAAAGGAAGTTGAACCTGTAATCTATCTAAGGCTACTGGACATTCTGCATGTAGAGGTGTGTAAGTAAGGGGCTTTGAATTCCCTGCACAAGGTAAGAGAATGAAGACAGGCCCAGAAAGCTATCCAGTCAATGGTAGACTTGGACCTTTATTAGCAGAGTTTCTCCACACCTAATGTGAGTTTTTTCACAAGTCACGTTCTGCCTGAATCCACAAGCCCATGTGTGGAAAGTGTGGTCTCACAATCAGGTGCTGCCTTTCTATAAAGCCAGGAGTCTGGCATCTGAGCAGAGATGACAGGTAACTTTCAAAACTACCGAGTTCCCTCACAGAGACACATAACAGCTTGAATGCTTCATGAGTAAACTCATTTACTCAATTTCCCGAACCCCTGAGTGCTGCCTCCCTCCCACGCATATCCTTCCAGTCCCCTGCAGCAACTGGGAAGACTCCAGAAGTTTCTGAGAATCTCAGACCTCATGTTTTTGACCCAAACTTTCTCCAAACAGCCCTTCCTTTCACACATCTGTGTGAGATGTTCAACTACATCTTTTAACTTTCACATCTATTTCACGGTCTGATGTGCTGTTCATATGTGCTTTAAGAACATGAGATGTCATCTGCTCACTGTAGGATTTTTCAGTGCACATGCATATTAAATAAAAACAGCACTGGACCCTTCCTGTTTTAGACACATCGTAACTAACCCTTCCTTTCTTATTCCTAGCTATGGAACATTTTACAGTGTGAACACTTTAATGAAAAACTACAAGCTACTATTAAACTAGAGGTTTTGCAGGAATCAATGATCAGGTGTACCTGAAGAAGAAATCCACCTTCTATCAGCTCTTTGTATTCCCCTAATAACAGACCAAGGAAACCCACCATCAAACTCACTGCTTTTATCTTGCACCAAAACAATTTTTTTCTTTTACCTAGAAAGCTACAGATACTAGACTTTGAAGTATTAGTTGAAAATATGTTCAACTTTTATTTATTTTTAAAGACGTATTTCATTTTCATGTGTCTGTACACATACATGCATGTGCCTTTGGAAGCCAGAAAAGGGTTTCAGAGTCACAAACACTTATAAGCTGCTGGACAAAGGTGCTGGGACTTGAACTGTGTTCCTGTGGAAGAGCACTAAGTGCTAACCTCTGAGCTATCTCTTTACCCCTCTGTTTTTTTGCTAAATGTGTCATTTGACAATTCCACTCATGCACAATGCATTTTGATTACTCTCACTTCCCATACCCTTGAACTGCCCACAACCACTTTCATCCTCCCTCCTCCGTACAAGGCATTCAAGTCCCGGATTCACACATGGTATATGTACATACACTCAGGCACACACATAGACACAGAAATTAAAAAAATATTTTAATTCTATAAATGTCACTTATATACTAATGTCCAAATTAGGAAGTATTAAGTATTAAGTATTAGTATTAAGTCTCACCAGCACCAATAAGATAGAAAGCAGAAAAACAAATTTGCAGACTGTTACTTGAAGTTTATATTTGGTGGAGGGAGTGGAACTTGGGAAATAATTACAACTAACTGTAGCACCTATAACTTGTTTTCTAAACAATTTTCTAATAGCAGATAACTTAATGACAACCAGAAACTGAAAAGTAAGGGAATTTTCTACAAGTCTTTTCTATTTTGCTTTTATTTTTAACCATAGGGTTCTTTGCTGTGGGAAAAGCCTGTTTTCCTTATGGTCTTATATTTTAATAGCTGGAGAAAAATTGCTGGTTAGACTCCGTGGTAATAAGGAAAGGAGGCCAAACCATAGAAATGAGGACACTTCAAGTGAACCCAGAAGATGTTCAAAAGCAAAAACATGTTATCTCACTGGAAAGAGAAACTATAATTTAATCATCTCTACAAATATACGGAATCACCTTTCTCTTATTGTTTATATGTGTGTGCCTGAGTGTCTGTCTTGTGCAATATGTGCCTACGTGGGCCAGGAGGGGAGAGAAGGGGCGTCAGATCATCTGAGCAAACAGTTACATATGGTAGTGAGCCGCCAAGCAGGTACTGTGAACCAAACTCAGGCCCTCTTCTAGAACAGGAAGTGCTCTTGACTGCTGAGACATCTCATTCGAAGTCTACATTTGAAACCTGACATTTTAAGCACACCACTGTTTAAAACCTGGGGAAGCACTCTAAAGCATTGCCACTTAAATCACTTGTAACTGAGCCAAACCTCCTGCATTAATCTTGATTATGGTATCAAGTGCTTGTGTAGCACTTCTATAGTTTGCAACCCTCATTCTAAACAGCAGATTTCCCACACTTTCCCTTTCTTGCCTGTCTTTATTTTGGGAGCAAATGAGAGTGGATGGTCTTTCAGAATCATGCAGTTACAAAACCCAAGCTTTGCCAAAGGAGCAGTCGTACCTAGCCCACAACACAAGATCCTATGCTAAGGTCTTTGCAAGCTCCCAAATCTGCCAGTTCTCAAATGATGCAATGTACTTTCATTGGCCTACAGAGAGGATGATGTCACAGACTCTGGCAACCCACTTTCATGAAGTTGCAAGATGCCAAATCAAGCTGTCCTGTGAATTTCCAAAGTATGGCTTCATCCAAATGCACATTAGCATTAGCAGAAATAAATATGAAAGGAAGTAAAATTTGTGAGTTAGAAATAGGCACTGCTGAATTTTATACAACAATTTCCAAATCATACCTAAGTTGATCCCATTCAATCCTTTGCACTTTCTTACTTAGGAAAGTTAAGCAACTCCATAGAGCATGTGCTGAAACTGTTCGCTGCAGACACTTGCCCTATCCCAGACACACACATATTAAATTTTTGCCTCTGCCAAAGCAGCTACTGTGGAGGTATCCAGATTTTACTCCACAGGGCTCATGTTGCAAGGATACCATGCAGTTGGAATAGGTGGCAGCAGAAGGTGCACTGTGTAACTAAAATGAATAATACTTTTCATCAACCTCCAAAGAATAAAAGTAAAGCTAATATCATTAAGAAACTCAATATTAAAAACACTTTGGGTTATAAAAGTTATACTAGTTATACTACTGATCACTCCACATATATTCAATTATACGACTGCCAAAATGTGAGTCAGGCTAGCAATAAATTAATTTTATTTTTTATATTTTCTTTTAATCAATGCCAACTTTAATATTTAATTCAATAGGTGTTTATTCTGTTGAATGAATGAATATAGTACCTTCCAATAACTACTAATAATTCTAATACTGACCCATACTGGGTGCTACTGTGTTCAGACTTGATGTGGCTGACCTCTTTGACCTTCGCAGCTATCCTGGAAAAATTACTACTCCCAAACTGACTGTCTATGTTTTATAGGCTTGGTTGAGATTAAATAAAATTTTTGAATAAAAAAAAAAGCCAAGACAGGACAAAAGGATGACAAAGGTTTCCTTAGGAGACCATGAGATAAAGATAAACATTTCAAAGAGAGTCCAAGTGAGGTAGGCAAGATACTGGTGATACAGGATGCAAGGTGTATGCATTCAAAGGTAGGTAGGGGAGAACAGATACATGGAGAAAGACACGAAAAGATCCACTATTTTAATTTCCTTTCAACCAAGTTCTTGAAGTCTTAGACTAAACTACAGGGGGGAAAATCTGTATGTATATAAATACATATAGATGAATACACAGACGATGATAGATGATTGATGATAATGAAAAAGATACTGGTCAATGAAACATAGATAATAGAAAGAAAGAATAATGTAAACGCAGAAAGAAAACTGCCATTTTAATTAAAGAATATACAGATTAAGTAATACAAGCTCTGAATTAAACCATCGGAGAGTCTAAATAAAGTTGTTAATTCTTCTCTCATACAGTAAATCCCAACTTCAGTTTCCCTTCTCTCCGCTCCTCCCAGTGCCCCCTCCAACCTGCACTCCCCCCCCCACCTCCCTTCAGAAAAGAGCAGGCTTCCCAGGGCTCTCAACTGAACACGGCATAACAAAATACAATAGGACTAGGCATAAAGCCTCATATCAGGGCTTAGTGAAACAACCTACTAGAAGGAAAGGGGTCAGAACAACAGAATGTGTATCAGTGCACAAGTGGCAAACAGCTAAAAATTAAATTTTTAGTACCTGTGAAAAACTGTTATCAGTAATATGTAAAATCTGTAAAAGAAAATTATAAAGTATTCCTAAAAGAAATAAAAAAAATCCAGATGATGGAATACTGTTCAAAACTTGAGAGTGAGTAGAGTTAATGTTACAACCATACCTACTATATCAAAATGAACTATGTCTCCTATGAAACTAATGCATTCTCATTCACAGGGCATTGTGATGTCAACATAATGCAGAACAACACAAAGAATAAGTGATCCAGAAGCAGAACCCTGTGAATACAGACAGTGGGTTAATGAACAAGCTGGTACTACAGAGATGTCAGGAAGGAGGCTCACTCTACCTTGCTACTGTAGCAACTGCCTCTTAGGAAAAACAAACATGCAACAACAAAATATGCCTCACATCATAACTCCCTACCTCATACCATAAACTATATTGAGCTGAAGGTAGACTGCACATCTACATCTGAGGAAGGGCTGGTGACACAGATCTGTAACTCCAGCTAACCAGGAGACTGAGGGAAGAGAGTCACAAGTTCAAGTGTATCCTGAGCTACTTTGTGACTCTGTCTCAACATATTTTAAAAATAAATAAATAAATCAGGGTTGAAACGCTTGCCTAGCATGTGTGGAGTCCCGAGTTCAATCCCTAGCACTGCAAGTTTATGTGCGCTGTGCACAAACCTGTGAACCTGAGTGTGTGTAAAATAATTCCTGGAGCACTTAATTCTTTTGGTGATCTTAAAGTTCACAGGGTAACAGAAGCATTAATTATAAAAAAGGCAAAGGTATAGTGTATAATAAACTGTATAATGAGAACTTAAGTCCATCAAGACCACACTTTAAACAAAGCTCATAGAAGGGCCAAGGAGGGATGGAACTCCATTACTGCCTACTCCACTAGTACAGGCAAGACCTAGATATGATTGCCAGCACCATCCAAAATGGAGGAGATACCAATTGGGCGGAATTAAACAAAGTACTAATTAAACAAAGTATTAGTCCAAAATTGAGCATTATTAAAGCTTATATAAGGAATTCTTACAAATTGATTGTGGGGGGAAGGCAACTTAAATAGGCTATCCAAATTGTCAATAAATAGTAAAAAGTACACATCCTACTGGTCATCTAGATTTCCAACTTTAAGCCTCAGAAGTATTGCTGCATTCACTGAAAGTGGACTCAAACCCAAGAGCAGTAACAGATCCTGCTTTCCCTAAACCCAGTATAAGTGAGAGACAGCACGAAGAGCTGGATGCTGCTTTGTAAAAACAGAACTGAAGCACAATTCTAAACAGAGATTCTCTCACCTAGCAAAGCTATTTTAAGTACATTCCAATAAGATCTTACTATCTATACAAGCAGTAGAAAGAAACCTACTCCCCAAGTCCACATACAATAGGGGTAAAGCCACGTGTAAGTAGGTTATCTTCAGCATAGCATGAGAAAGCAGACCTTCAAAAAAGACCTAATACCAATACTTCTCAAACTAGTCCAGAAAAGAGAAACAGGAGGAACACTACCCAATTCATTCTATGAAGCCACAGTCATGGTGATACCTAAACCACACAAAGAACAAAGAAAGAGAACTTCAGACCAATTTCCCTTATTAACATTGATGCAAAAATACTTCATAAAATTCTAGCAAACCGAATCCAAGAACACATCAAAATGACCATTCACCATGGTCAAGTAAGGCTTCATCCCAGGGATGCAAGGGTGGTTCAATATACCAAAATCCATCAATGCCATCTACTACATAAACAAACTCAGTGAAAAAAACCACATGGTCATTTCATTGAATGCCAAGAAAGCATTTGACAAAATTCAACATCCCTTCATGCTAAGTCTTGGAAAGATCAGGAATTCAAGGTCCATACCTAAACATAGTAAAAGCAATATGCAGCAAACTAGTAGCCAACATCAAACTAAATGAAAAGAAACTTGAAGCAATCCCACTAAAATCAGGGACTAGACAAGGCTGCCCACTTTCTCCCTACCTATTCAATAAAGTACTCAAAGTCCTAGCCAGAATAATTATACAACAAAAGGAGGTCAAAGTGATACAAATCACTTTGGAAAGGAGTAAGTCAAAATATCACTATTTGCAGATGAGATGATCATATACTTAAGTGACCACAAAAATTCCATCAGAGAACTCCTATAGCTGATAAACAACTTCAGCAAAATGGCTAGATATAAAATTAACTCAAAAAAATCAGTAGCTTTCCTAATCTCAAAGGATAAGCAGGCTAACAAAGAAATTGGGGAAACAACACTTTACACAACAGTCAAATATAGACACTCTTCACAATATAAAATATTGTGGTGTAACTCTAACCAAGTAAAAGATCTGCGTGACAGGAACTTCAAGTCTCTGAAGAAAGAAATCAAAGAAGAACTCAGAAGATGGAAAAATCTTCCATGCTCATGGAATGGAAGGATTAATATAGTGAAAATGGCCATCTTGATGAAAGCACTCTACAGATTCAATGAAATCACCATCAAAATTCCAAGTCAATTCTTTACAGAGACAGAAAGTGCAATTCTCAAATTCATTTGAAATAACAAAAAACAAACCAAAACAAAACAAACAAACAAACAAAAAAACAGGAGAGGAAAAACTATTCTCAACAATAAAAGAACTTCTGGGGTAATCACCATCCCTGCCTGACCTCAAGCTGTACTACAGAGCAATAGTGATAAAAAACAAAATAAAACAAAACAAAACAAAGCAATGCATGGTATTAGTACAGAGAAAGCAGGTAGATCAATAGAATAGAATTGAAGACCCAGAAATAAAACCACACATTATAATTACTTGATCTTTGACAAAGGAGCTAAAAGCATTCAATGGAAAAAAGACAGCATTTCCAACAAAAGGTGCTGGCTCAAGTGGTGGTCATTATGTAGAAGAATGCAAATTGATCCATTCTTATCTCCTTGTACAAAGTTCAAGTCCAAGTGGATCAATGACCTTCACATAAAATCAGATACACTAAATCTAAGAGAAGAGAACGCAGGAAAGAGCCTCGAACACAGAACACATCGGCACAAGCGAGAAAGTTTCTGAACAGAACCAATGGCTCAGGCTCTAAAATCAACAACTGACAAATGGGACTCATAAAATTGAAATGCTTCTCTAAGGCAAAGGACACTGTCAACAGGACAAAATGGCAATCCACAGATTGGGAAAAGATCTTTAAAAACCCTACATCATGTAAAGGGCTAATATCCAAAATATACAAAGAACTCAAGAAGTTAGACCCAAATAACCCTATTAAAAATGGGGAACAGAGCTAAACAAAGAATTTTCTACTGAAGAATCCCAAATGGCTGAGAAGCACCTAAAGAAATGTTCAACATCCTTAGTCATCAGGGATATGCAAATCAAAAGAACCCTGATATTACACCTCACACCAGTCGGAATGGCTAAGATCAAAAACTCAGGTGACAGCAGATGTAGAGAAAGGATATGGAGAAAGAGGAACAACTCCTCCATTGCTGGTGGGATTGCAAGCTGGTAAAACTGCTTTGGAAAACAATCTGGTGGTTCCTTAGAAAACTGGAAATAGTTTAACTTGAAGACCCAGATATAGCACTACTGGGCATACATGCAAAAGGTGCTCTAACATATAACAAGGACGCATGCTCCACCATGTTCATAGCAAATTTATTTATAATAGCCAGAAGCTGGAAACAACCCAGATCTCCCTCAACCGAAGAATGGATACAGAAAATGTTGTACATTTACACAATAGAGTACTACTCAGCTATTAAAAACAATGACTTCATGAAATTAACAGGCAAATGGATGGAACTAGAGAATATCAAGAGTGAGGTAACCCAGTCAGAAAAGAGTACACATGGTATGTACTCACTGATAAGTGGATATTAGCCCAAAAGCTTGAAATACCCATGATACAACTCACAGACCACATGAAGCTCAAGAAGGAAGACCAGGGTGTGGATGCTTCAGTCATACTTAGAAGAGGGAACAAAATAATCATAGGAGGTAGAGAAGGAAAAAAGAGAGGGGGATCAACATCAGTTATGGGAAGAGACAGGAGAGAAGAACAGAAGATGAGAAAATTGAATAGAAATATGTAGCGCTGGGTGATGGGGAATTGGGTGTTGCCACTGAATGTCCTAGATGCCAGGGAAGCAAGAAGCTCACTGAAGAAGGGAACAGGGAAGAGTTTAGCAGAAATATCCAAAAAAGGGGAGACAGAACCTGTAGAGGCCACTCCCAGTAGATAGGCATGGCCTCTAATTGAGGGATGGGACTACATACCCATCTCAATATTTTTACTCAGAATTGTTACTGTCTAAAGGAAAGACAGGAACAAAAAAAAGGAGCAGAGACTGAAGGAAAGGCCATCCAGAGACTGCCCCACCTAGAGATCCATCCCATCTGCAGACACCAAACCCCAACACTATTACTGAGGTTAAGAAGGGCTGCTGACAGGAGCCTGGTATGGCTGTCCTCTGAGAGGTTCTGCCAGCACCTGGCTAATACAGATGCAAATAATCATCGGACTGAGCCTGGGGATCCCAATGGAAGAGCTAGGGGAAGGAGGGAAGGAGATTGCAACCCCATAGGAAGAACAATATCAACTAACCACACCACCCAGAGTTCCCAGGGACTAAACCACCAACCAAAGAGTATACACAGAGGTATCCATGGCTCCAGCTACATATACACCAGAGGATGGCCTTATCTGGCATCAATGGGAGAGGAGACCCTTGGTCCTGTGGAGGCTAGATGCCCCAACATAGGCAGTGAGGTCGGAGTGGGTTAGTGGGTAGAGGAGCACCTTCATAGAAGCAAAGGGGAGGAGGGATGGGATGGGGGGTTATGGAGGAGAACTCAGGAAGGGAGATATCATTTGAAATGTAAATGAATAAAATGATCAATAAAAAAAAAGAAAAGAAACTCCCAAGAACAGGAAACCCACCCACATAGCTTTAAGTTAGAGTAGAGATTTATCTGTGGACAGTTGAAAATGAGGTGCCAGGTGTGGTGGGCATGATAGTGTTTTAGAGTTTCATAGAATTAAAAAAAAAAAACAATAAGGAGAGTATAAGTGCAGATGATGAAAAGGATTAACTCAACATCTGGGAGAATTAACACAGAACAGTCTTTGAAGAATCGATATGAAGAAAAATATATCATGTGCACTAATACAAAACATTAAGAAGAAAAGTTAGTCTGGCCTCAGACTTGGACACAAGCACTTTGTACTGGAAGCTGAAAAATGCAGTTAAGATATTAAAAAAGAAATCACGAAGGAGATTTTAGTTTTAGACAAATGAACCTTTAAGTGCTAATGTAAGGACAAAAAAGGGCGAAAGAAATAAGGAGGGAGGGAGAGAGGGGAAAGAGGGAAGGAGGGAGGGAGGGAGGGAGAAAGGAAGGAAGAAGGGAGGGAGGGAGGGAGGGAGGGAGGGAGGGGGGAGAAGGAAGGAAGGAAGGAAGGAAGGAAGGAGGGAGGGAGGGAGGGAGGGAGGGAGGGAGGGAGGGAAGAAGGAAGGAAGGAAGGAAGGAAGGAAGGAAGGAAGGAAGGAAGGAAGGAAGGAAGGAAGGAAGGAAGGAAGGAAGGAAGGAAAGAAAGAAAGAAAGAAAGAAAGAAAGAAAGAAAGAAAGAAAGAAAGAAAGAAAGAAAGAAAGAAAGAAAGAAAGAAAGAAAGAAAGAAAGAAAGAAAGAAAGAAAGAAAGAAAGAAAGCAGGCAAGAACTCAGAAACAAAAAATGTTTCTATGAATCCTTCCTGGAATAATACCACCAGAGTAGGGTGTCCCAGAGCCAAGTCTTCTAAGGGCTGGTGGCTAATCACTGAGGGCCTGGAGGTCCTAGCTTACCACACCACCCCCAGTACAATCCAACAGAATTATAAAAAATAATAAATACTTTATTGATGACCATGCTGGCATTAACCGAGAATTCCTGACATGTTTAACAAGAGAGGCTTTCCAGAGCTAGGGAAATGAAATATCTAGGTCTCTGTTAGGAACCAATAGGCAAAAGCAAGTGAAAGGTATAGAGAGGATATCTTTTATGTTGTATGGATGCATACCCTGTCAATTAAAAAGCTTATGGCCTATGGCTTAGTCTGAGGATATAGAAGGTGGGACATCCGGGAGGCAGAAAGAATTCTGGGATAGAACCAGGCGCAGAAAGATTCACCAGGGAAGATATGATGAGACAGATGCATGGTCACTGAGCACAGGTAACCAGCCATGTGGCAGAACACAGGTTAAAAAAATGGGGTATTTTAGTTATGATCTACTCAGAGAAGAGCCTAGTTACATAGCCTAGGTATTTGTAAACATATTGTGACTCTGAGTCTTATTTCTGGGAACATGGGACTAGGAGGAAGAACCAGAATTAACTTCAACACAAAGCCATTATTCTCAAATTCCATCCTCAAGTACACAAGGGTGAGGAAGATGTTAGACTATCTTTAGCCACTTTGTCTAGCAAGAAAGCAAATTCCATCAGGGTCTACTGGGATAGTGTCGAAAATACAGGCTCCAGGTAGAGGGGCTCCCACTGGCCAACGATGAAGGACCCCAAGGAGCAGACAGAGGAGTGATAGATGGGGCTGAAACTGGGCTGAGCCATCCAATCACCCTTCATTCATGAAGACCCTGCATGAGGAAGTGACAAGAGCGGCAAGACAACTGAGAAAATTAAAGATCAAGACACCTATCCTTACATAAAATATACTTGAAAATAACCTAAGTACTAATAAAACATTAAAAAAAAATCTGACCAACGGTTAAATAAATCTTCATGTCTACAGCAGGGGGGATAGTAAAGATGTCACTGAAAATTATGGTGACAGAGCTTATCGGTAAGCAACAGAGTCAAGTCTCTACACTGTACTAACACACCTCCTTTTGTATTTTGATCTTTTAGTTGTAGTGGGAGGGCACACATGCCTATGTGTTTGCAAGCATGCATATGTGGAGACCATGGGTGATATTGTTCTCTACTGATCTCCACGCTTTGGTTTTGAGGATGGGGTCAGAATCTTACCAACTGGCTACATACACTAGCTGCTCTGTAGGTTCTGGGATCTTCCCGTCTCTTTCTCGCCAGAATTGTGGTTATAGATAGTCAGCACCACACTTGACATTTCACAAGAGTGAACAGGTTACCCTCCTAGTCATCTCTGGAGCCCCATACTACAATATTTTCAACTAAAAATAATGAAAATGGGGTAGTCAGAGAAAAAAAAAAGAATTCTACACCCCCCCCCCCCTATTTATAGAAAAAAGAAATCACTGACTAAAACTAGAACAAACTGGAAGACTCGAAGAAAAAAATCATTGAGCACAGACAGAGCACAGCATTCTGCTCAGTGCTCGGAAGTACAAACCTTGGAGGGAGGGAGAGTAATGTGGGCTGCTGCTCTTTCCCATTGTCCCCAATTTCCAGGCTGCAGGGGCCAGGCTTTCTTTGATATAAAACGTGAAGCCGTGGAGTTTAAAAGTATATCCATTCTGGAAAGGTGACATCTCCCATCATGAGCAAGAGCACAAGTGTCTTCCCTTCCTACCCTGAAGCTGAGCTTCCAAACCTAGGCTCACATCTGGGCCTCGCTCTTTGGTGTTGGAGGGGCTTTTCCGTTTATCTGGAGCATGCATCCCTAGGGTCTCTACTCCAGTCGGGCAGATGGCACTTCTATTAAGGATGGCTATTAAGTATGGCCAAGGACTGAACATCTGTAGATAACTCAGGTAAGCCTTGAAGGCAAACAGATGAAGAGATCATGAAGGAAACCATCCCAAAGTCAAGAAGGATAAAACACAAGAAGAAATTGTAAAATAAAGTCAAAATTCTCCTGCACAATTGACTTTTTTTCCTTTTGTTTTTGAGACAGGACCTCATCTAGCCAAGGGTGGCCTTGAACTTCTGGTTTTCCCGCCTCCTATGCAGTCTTAGGGACTGAACACAGAGCTCTGCTCGTGCCAGGGAAGCACTCTGCCAAAGACACTGTATCTCCAGTCTGAGAATCACTTGGTGTTTAAAGCACAGTACTCAGGTCAGACAAACTAGGTTCCAAATCATCCCCAAACCTCAGCTGGCTATGTAACAAGTCAAACCAGTGTCTCTCTCCGTAAGAGGTCAGGGTACTGAACAAGGTACTTGAAGCAGCAGTTTGGGGATCAATTCTTTTCAAAAAGATTCTATACATGGAATAAGAGTATAAGTTCTTTTTAAAAGGGGGGAAAGATTAGCAGATATCCCTTACTAATACTGAAATTTAAATTTTAATCACAAAAAAATTAAAAATTAAATATTAAATAGAAAGATGAAACATGGAAGAAATCTCCAGAAAGCAAAAGCTGGAGAAAAACTCGGACACTGCTTCCTAAAGTCTAGTGTCTACGTAAAAGAATCTCCAGAAGGATGCGAGAACCCTAAGAGAAACTGAATGCAATCAGAACTGGCCACAAGTGGCTCCAGCCATGCCGATGAGTGGGGTACGGATGAAAAGCCCTGAATCCCCTGCCCTAAAACGGCTCCTTCAGCTCACTCCTCCTTCCCTGACACCCCTTTCTCCCAGTTCCTGGTTTTTGGAGACAGGGTCTCCTTCTGTGGCTCAGGCCCGCAGTGGCCTGAAGCTCGTGATTCTCCTACATTACATCTTCAAGGGTTGGAAGTACAGGTGTCTGCTGTGCCCTGTTTTACCTGGTGAACTCTTAAGCAAGCTTCAGTTCTCTCTTAATTAGCTGGTTGACCAATTATTCAACAAAACCTCCAGAAAACCAAGCAAACATCCCCCTCTCCACCCATTATATGGTTTAAGTATCAAATCTCATTTATTAGTAGTAGTTTCTATTTATTTATGTGACTGGTCTGGATTCCGAGAATCATGACAAAAGACCACCAACCCCATTCCCATTTTTACCGTTCTATCATCATTGCCACCTAACACACTGTACATTTAAATACATTTTACATGAAAGGGCCAAGTAACAAAATCTGATTCTCTGGAAATGTAATACAGTATTAATCATAAATACCTCTACCGCAAAGCTCCACAACTCTTAACATGACGTAAGAAAATTTCACAAGTTTTTCATACTGCCTTGGCCTGAATCTGCTGCTTTCATTTTTAACCCATCAGTGACAAATGAACAAGTTCCTTGAGCAAAGGTGTTAAATTTCCTACGGAATGGCGCCATCTAGCGGATGTCTGAAGAGTAAGACAGTTTGCCTATAAGAAAATTTATCATCTGTATCTCTCACAACTGCTTAAACGATAGCTATCAAAAAATACGATGTATTTTTAAGTTGTCAGTAACCTCATTCCGTTTTTAACTGAGAAAGAAATGAATATAAGAGCCAAAGCAAGCAGAAATGCTGTGCTTCCACAGTATGAAGAAGGGACTGCGGTCAAAGCAATCACCACAGCCAAGAACCCCTGAGCAGCTAAAACTGCCCTTTCCTCTTAGAAGAGCTTGTGGTCAGAAGGGTACCTGTGTGTCTTTGATCCTCAAAGTCCTTGCTTGTTCTGCAGAACCGTGTGACAGTTAATTACCAAATAGAGAAGAGAGTCTTTGTGACAAGCCTCTAAGATTTCAGGATTCTGTATTCACACAGTCTTAATCCTAGCAATCATTTGCACTGCTGAAGCTCTTTTAAGTAGAGATGGGTCTTTTAGAATTAGTATCTAATTTTTTCTTTGGCTTTTGCTTTCTGAAGAGCTGGGTAAGCACAACTAAATTTGACACATTGAATATAAACAGACACCGGATCCGGACATGCCAGGTCATTCCTATACACCAACCAGAAAAAAAAAAAAATGGAGAGGTTAAGGATATAAAAAGGAAGCGTATGTCCAACATGTCTGGCGTGGTCAAAGGTGAGAACATTTGTCTTCCATTTACTGATGATGGGAGAGAACACAAAACCGGTATGATCAACATGGCACATGCCTGTGCTCCCCCATGACATGAGGACATCCAAGCAATTGTCAGATCATAGCAATCACTCACAAAAAACTGACCTCATGGAAGGTAAGTGACTGCGTTCATTATGAGTTCCATCACATTGCCAACTAAGCTGCATCTGGGAAACAGATTTGGAGTTGTAATGTGGCGAAGACGCTTGCTAGATTTAAGCAAGTTAAACTACGCAAATAACGGATCCTGAAATCTTAGTGACTTGTGACAATGAAGGTTTCTATTCTAGCTGACCCCACTGCCACCACTGCACATTGTCCTCAGAGAACCCTGCTCCATATGCTTGTGAGCTCAGAGTAAGGAGAGAGCCCGCTGAGGTCTGAAACACTAGACAGCACAAGGGCCAGAGAGGAAGAAACGAGGAAAGCAGACAGGCCACTGGCCCTAGACGGCTCCTGCCCAGCAGTGAAACACCCCTCTTCCACACACATATTAATCAGCACACAAATGGCCAGGCCACGACTGACATGAAGAGTCAGGATGACCAAGTTTTCTTCTGTGAACATCATTCTCACAGAATGAATGAATAGAGGGTAAGAGAGACAAGTGGATAAAGAGGTAAAATACCTTTCTGAATCAGAGTGGCTTATTCTATACTAATTTTACTTTATACACACAGGAAATAATAGACTGTGTATGATGGGGCATGCCTTTAATCCCCCTACCCGGGAAGCAGAGGCAGGAGGATCTCTGTAGTTATGAACCAGCCTGATCTGCATATGGGGTTCAAGGTTAGTGGACGCTACGACCTGCCTTTTAAAAAAGCCTACAATCTCATATTTAGAGTTCTTATAGTAATTCAAGCTTACAGTAATACCTTAATCACAGAATCACACCAAAACTTACGAGTGCTTTCAAACTTAAAAATATTTCATTTGAAAATGTTAAAGTTCCTTTAAATATTATATGTGGCATGGAAAGAATTTTAAACCAATCTAACTCCTGCCTTTCCTTTTGATAATATCACCAAATGACACCTTTACTGAGATACACAACAGATTAATCAAAATACTAATAAAACTTGAATTTTGAACCAGTTTAATAAAGAAAGTTGTCATGAACTAAATCTATCTATAAGAAAGATAACACAATTCATGCTACAACTAAAGCTGATGAAAAAGCCAGACTACATTAAGTCAACTGTCTACCAACAGGTACAAGTCAGTCAACCAGCACAGGGGGGTGTGGGAAGTCGTCACTGTGCCTCCCAGAGACCAAGTGAGTTTTTGTGAAATTAACAGAAAACAAATTGTTTGGGGAAAACAGATTGGAACAGGTTTGTCCATCTCCCATAATCTAGCAACCTCTCTCAGACCCCTGTGAAGCTTTTAAACATGGTAGACTAGAAAGAAGCACTCAACACATAGACCAGGCCCAAAGGACTCTACTCAAACAAGTGTACACAAGTGCCCGAGGTGCTGACAGTACACAATACAACTTCCTACCACAAAGCGGGAGAATGAAGTCAGTGCAAACAATCCCCAAGGGACCCCAACGGAGCCAGCAAACACAAATAAAACTCAGAGCAGACTCTGGTGCGTGCTCTCAGTAAGTAAGACTCAAGAGCACGGATTTTGTTTTGAACTGAGGAGGGGTCTATAACACTTTCACTTCTACACCTACAACAGCCAGAAAATGTTTGAGTAACTCAAGAACATTGTTAAGAATTTCTAATTACATTCTGCTAGCAGAAAAAAAAATGTTTTTTTGAGACAGGGTTTCTCTGAATAACCCTAGCTGTCCTAGACTCTTTTATAGACCAGGCTAGCCTTGAACTCACAGAGATCTGCTAGCCTCTGCCTCCTGAGTGCTGGGAACAAAGGAATGCACCACCATGCCCTGTCTGCTACCAAATTTTTGCTGCAATTTTAAACAATACAAAAATAAAATAAAAGGCATAAAAACAAAAATGTAATGAGGTTAGAAAACAACATCGTAAGAAAACAGCCATGCAGTCAAAGGGATATAGGAAAGAATGGTGTACCAATGAGCATGGCTTACAAACACAGATTTAAAACAGGGATGATGAAGGTAATACTAATTAGTCTCATTATGGCTATAACTCACTACGCACCAGACGCCACTTAAAATACATTTTACATATTCATTAATTTGAATTTGATTCACTAAGTTATTAATAATCAATCCTGATAATAAGCATTGCAAAGCAAGTATTACTTCGCATATAAAGCAAGTAGGCACTAAGAATGCAGATGATACCATGCTTTCCTTACCCTTAAAACCAGAATCCAAGTCAATGAACCTGATTGCACAGGGCTAGATCTGAACCAGGACTGGAGATATATCTTGGCAGGTGCTGGAGGATAAATACATAGACTCAGTGTAGCCATCACTCCACGGTGCAAGCTATGAGAAGGAGATGGCAGAGAGGGAAGAGATGGGTGTGGGAAGATGGATGGGACTCCAATGGAGATGAATCACCAATGCTACACTGCAGACACAATACTCCTTTCTGAAGACTACACTCCTCTGCCTGCATACTTGGACTTCTGTCTCTTTCATTCCGTCATGGTGGTGGTGGTGGTGGTGGTAGTGGTTAGCAAGGACCTATGGTACCTAACTAAACTTCAGGGAATGTTATCCAGTCTTCCAGCCCAAATCAGCTTACATAAGAGGTTTCCTGGCAATTCTTATTTGATCCAAGGCAGTAGAATTATGAATGCAAGTTTTGATATGCATTTGTTTCCCTACTAAGAACAATCCTTGTAGAGCAATCTGGCAATTCCTCCTGAGGTTGGGAGTGCAGTTGCTGGTGAGGCCCCTGACCAGCTGAACACAGTATCTAGGGAAGCTGGCTACCTTCCTGTTCTCTGGAATTCCTATTCTCTGGAATTAGGGAGTAAAAGGAATTTCTGGACAAAGGGAATAAAAATATTAGAGACTTCTTGACTTCAGGCATTGTAATGAATGACTGTTGTCAAGGGCAGTGATATTTCTAGGAAAGAAATGTTTCTGTGGGACTAATAGATTCCTTCCCATTAAATTACGGCTAAGTACACACGTTAGGTGGTTGTTCTGAAACCACGAATTCTTGAAGAGTCATCTGCATGCACTCTAACTTCCAAAGGCACTATTCCATTATAGTAAACTCAGACTGGGGGACGACACAGAGCCATCACGGCTTCACCAACCCAGCTCTGATTCACTCTCCTCTCCAGCAAACTTAAGAAGGGCCACATATGGCCACTGTTTTGAGAGTATGAATTACAAAAACAACAATTTACCCAGAGCCTCAGGAATTTCTATCTTCAGTAGGCTGTATGCGTTTCTGCACCCAGAAAAGTGTAACCTGTAACATATGAAAAACCTCTGTCTGGTTTCTCCAGCAGAGCTGGCTGGACAATTACCTTTGATTGGCCCAGGAGCATTACCAGCTGTTGAGGCCCAAGGAGCGGCTCTGTCAGACCAGGTGGCCATGGATCACTCACAGTCTGGCTGTCTTTCTTCTTCCTCCCACCCAAGGCAAACAATACTTCAGAGGCAAGTAACATAAACTCCCCAAGGGGTTTGCTCTCTAAATATGACACCATCCCTCCCTCTCCATACAGTCTGATGTGTTTCCAAAAATCCCTGAACTTGTACATATCTTATAAAATTAACTCAGCCTAGAATCTAATTCATTCCCTCAGACAACCCCCAATGACAGTCATTAATCCTCTAATGAGAAGCTTAATAAAATCTCATCTTGAAAAAAAAAATGAGAGAAATTGACAGTAACCATTAGGTAGCTAGTCAGATGATAGATCTCAGCAGGCTTGGAGAGCCCTGGAGATGGACCCTTCATTCTAAACTAGCAGCTTCTGAAACCAACATCTGGGGCCATAGGACACTGATTGTCAACTAGAAGACTGGACCAGGGCAGAGATATAGAATCATGAACATTTGGCAATGCCTGAGATCCGAGTCTAGTCAGACCCTTTCTAGTAAAGAGCACAGACAATAACTTTTTCTATTCCTTTAAGACTTGATAAAACGAGTCTGTCAAGCAGTCCATAAGGAGACACTTTAGATGGAGTTCATCTGCTCCGAGACACTAACAACAGAATCAAGCATGACATAAATGTGATCGGATAGAACTGTACCCATAGCCACCATCCTCTCTCACCACTTCAGAGTGTCCCTCTGCACTGTGCAGTAAACCCCATCTTCGATTCTATTCTCTTGTATGTGTTTTTAATGGCCATCACTAGGACTGGGGATCGAAAAACCAGAAGAAGCCAGAGGGAGACTCCAGTGAAGAAATGTGCATTACTTCAAAACACTCCATTAATTAGGGCAAAGGATGGACAAACAATAGTGTCATGGTACCAAGAAGTATCACCTAAACTTAGTTATACATGTAACTGGTTTAAAGAGAACTGACAACCAAACCACAGTACTTTACTTATAAGGAAAAGAAAGATTAATCTCGCACATCCCTGACCTCTTCCATAGACAAATAGAGGCCTCCTTCATGCTTTTTCCAGTGAAAACTAATCCAAACAGTGAGCAAATAAACCGTGTTAATTTGCAACATTTTAAGTTCAGAGACAAGTCTGTTAAAGGACATTGAGGTCAGACTCCTTTCCCTCAGTTACTCCATACTGTGGACGATCACAGTTTTTCAGGCTATGCCTAGCCCTGAGGGACCCCGACTTTTACAAGTAACATTTGATTCTGCTTTAAAGATGGAAGATGATCTTGCACCTGAGTGCACGCACAAACTGTACCATATGTCCAACACAACTGCTGCCCCAAAGCCTGAAAACAACTTCTCCCTGGGAGTAGAAAGGATACCACCCTATAAAATGTATTGGAATGGACTGATGCTGTAGAGCCCATGAATATATTAACATTTTATGGGGAAAACCAGACCGAGAACATACCGCACACATCAGATCAAGGTTAAAACTACCTCGTGTGGGCCCCAGAAAGAGGTTAAGCTCAACCCTGGAACAGTAAAGGTCCCCCCACTAGTGTGCCACCTGGCCACCCAGAGTGTATGTTAAGGAATCCTGACCTGCTCCACTGCCATCTGCCTGTCCTCCTACCGACCACCCGGACCCACCCTCCATCCGTGAACCTGTTTCTTCATCTGGACGAGTTCTTCCTGCCTTGTCCTCGGCTGTTCCTCTCTCAGATCTGTGATGTAGGTGTTCCGTCTCTCCCCTGCAGCTTATCCACACAGCTTATCAACATCTTCCCGTCCTACTGTTTTCCCAGCCTTGGCTTCTCAGGCCTTTGTGATACAAGCTGCACCTTTACCCCTTTGTAATCACTCTATAACCTAGGAATGTACATATATAGATAGAGTTATTCTACGGTGTTCGATGTGCTGTTTGAGAGTTTGTGTTATAAATTGAGACTGGCTTGAGAATTAAAAGTCTCCTGGGGGTTCTGAAAAAGAAGGGTCCCCACACATTCTTCCATAAGAGCCACCAGTTCCCCTCGCTGAAGTTAGGGAATTTCAGTTGCAGGATGAGAAAATAACTCTGCTTTAAACACATGTGTCCAATAGACCATCTCTAGAGAAAACAAAAGAAAAGAAAAGAAAACAAAAGAAAACAAAAGAAAACAAAAGAAAAGAGAAAAGAAGACAGGCATTTAATAAGATTGTTGAATTGCTTTCTAACAACCTACCATTGCCAATAAGTCTACAATGCTATCCCAATAGGTAACAAGTGGGAGCTTTGCGGTGCTTGAGGCAGGAATCTAACAAGGGTTTTCCAGAAAATATCATCCTGGGTGAGGTAACCCAGTCACAAAAGGACACACATGGTATGAGTGGATATTAGGCAAAAAGCTCAGAATGTCACGATACAACTCATAGACCATATGAAGCTCACGAAGAAGGAAGACCAAAGTGTGGATGACCTAAGTAAGTCCTTTTTAGAAGGGGGAACAAAATACTCATAGGAGGTAGAGAGAGGGAGGGACTTGAGAAGAAGAGAGGTGGGGGAGGGGAGGGGAGCAGGATCATGTATGGGAGGAGACTGTGGGAGTAGGTGGCTGGGTAGAGGAGAGCACCCTCACAGAAGCAGGGGTCAGGGGATGGGATAAGGGTTTGGGAAGGAAAACTGGGAAAGGGGATAACATTTGAATTGTAAAGAAATAAAATATCGACTAAAAAAATCAGAAGAAGAAAATTCTAAGACAAAAGGGCTGAGTGGCTAGGGGAGTAGGGCACAAAGGAAACTCAAATTTCTGGGACTAAGTTATACATACCCAGTTCCAAGCCACATTAACATAAAAACTCACAGTAAAAGCTGGATTCCTTGAGTTCCTGTTACCCCATTAGATCACACCTAGTTTTCAACAAAACAAATTCCAAGGCAGGACAACAGCCGGGAAACAAGGCCCAAGGAGATGAATCAAGAATCATGGAGAGTCTGACAAGGTGGATTTGGCAAAGGAAACAATGAATTTAAAGTAACTATACTCAATAGGCCGAAAGTTCAACCGGAGGAAGCAGCGCATGAGCTCCCACAGCAGGTAACACAAGCAGAGAGGCTGAGGACACCATCAGCAACAGGGAATTTTAGGAACCAGAGAGTGGTTGTGAAGAAAGATACGCTGTCTTTGATATGCTCATCAGTCACAGAACAGGGAGGCAGCCAGATCTACATTCTGTCGCTGTGATAAAATACTTGACAAAAAGTAGCTTATAGAAGAAGGAAGAGCTAAACATGCTCTCTGTCCCACAGGAAGGGTCCATAAATGCAGGCAGCCCTGCAGAAAGCCTGAAGAAGCGCCCACTGGGAGTGGGGCTAGGTCAGACACCCTAAAGGCCTGTCATCCCGGCAACGCTCTTCCCTCCAGCAAGGCTGCACCTCCTAGAGTGTCCTTAATCCCCCCAAACAGCGCCACCAACTGGAGAGCAAGGGTTCAAACACAGTAGCCTATGGGAATGTTGTCATTAAATCCCACACCAGGGAAAGGGAGAATAACGTAATGGCAGCTCCCCTGTGGAAGTGCAAACCTGAGGATTAGTGGGAAAGGGTGAGGAACAGAACCCTAGGAGCTGTGAGGCAACTAGGAAATGGGTAACACGAACAGAAGCCGTGAGAGGAGGAGGGAGGGGGCTAGAGGCCAGAGTTCTCCAAAGTTAATGACAAACGAAACCACAAGCACAGGAATCTGAAAGTAAATAAATAAATCCATAAAAATTAAGACACATTCTGAAGCATCCACACTTTTGCTCATTGCATTAAAACCACGGAGAACCAAAAATTAAAAAAAAAAAAAAAAAAAGCCTTAAGGTGGGGGATGGTACAAGAACCACACATCACCCTGTCTTTAGAGACCCTATCTTCCATGAACTTGACTGAGATTAACACTACTGTTCTATCAGAAATCATGCAGGCAAGGAAACAATTAAGGAAAGTATTTTACATGTTGGAAGAAAAAGAACACCACTCTACAATTTCTGTAGCCAGTGAAATTACATGTCATAAGTAGACATGAACTTTCCAGACAAACAAAAAACGCAAGGAATTTGTTACCAGTAGGTCTGCCTTCCAAGAAGTATTAGGAGACACTCTTCAGAGTAAAAAACATTATGTAGATCTCAGGTTAGAGTACTGAGACCTAAAAACAAAAAACAAAAACAGGTGGAGAAGTGGTTAGTGAAGGTAAACCACTTAGCGGGTAATTCTAGTATCCAGGTAAGAGTCAGACTTGACAGGAGTACTAAGAGAGAAAGGGAACAAAAGAACTCAGCACACTCTTGGTTGACAACTGTACCTGACGCCTGTGAGATGGCAGACCCAAGTTAACTGTAAATATGCACTGCTAACTAGGAAGGAAATATCATTGAAATGCTAAGAGAGTAACTGGAATAACATAAAATGTCCAGTTAAACACAGGGAAGGATAAGTAAGGTGTGGCCCCAGTTTAAAACTAACAAATGTATTGAAGAGAAAGCTACTGAGGCATGATAAATATGAACCCAATACACAAATCATGACGTTAAGTGTGAGCAGTCAGAAAGACCACTCTATGTCTATGGCTACAATGAGGAACCTGAGGGTGATACTCTAAAGACAACAGAGGTCTGCTTTCTCGGATTTAGAGGTCAGCATCATCAGCCATGCTCACAGAAGTACGGTGAGGTGTTACCCTCTGCGGCTACACCACAGCATTGCCAACGGAAGGGGCACTGGAGTCAGAGTGCAACTCAGGGGCCAGGCTCACTGAGAACTAATCCCTGCTCAGGGCCGGTACCACCAGACTCTCCCATCTTAAAGGTCCCATCAGTGCTCAGTGTTATCCCAGTAGAGGCCGCTCTTCCAAAACAAGAGCCTTTGGGAAGCACAACCTGTATGAAAACTATAGCACACAGCAATTAAAAATCAGACACTGGGAACCAGCAAGGTGGCTTAGCAGGAAAATTCACATACCAACAAACATGACAACTTGAGTTCAAGGCTACCATGTATGTCTGTGCACCATGAGCTTGTGCCTGAGGAGATGAGGAGAGGGCGTTGGAGCCCCTGGAACTGAAATTATAGCTGGTTTGTGAGCCACTAGGTGGTGTTGGGAACCAAACCCAGGTCCTTTGGACGAGCGGCCAAGTGTTCTTAACTGCTGAGGCATCTGCTCAGCTCACTTACATCATTCAAACAGTGAAAATGGAGGAAAAAATGTGGTTTTCTCCCTTAAACAAATAAGAAGGCAAAGATGGCCACTGTTGTTCAGTCCTGTACAAGACTCTTGGCTAATGTCATAAGACCAAAAGAAGGAACAAAAAGTATATATTGAAAATAAATTAGTTTTGTTTATGACAAGATTGATGTTAGCATTCTGTCTAAACTCCATCCCCACAGTTACCTGGCAACAGCCATCTCTGCTCCTCCCCAGTCACCTGGCAACAGCCAGGCGGGCCTGGCCCACTATAAAAGGAGATGCCTGCCCCCACCTCTCTCTCTTTCACCCTCTCTCTCTCCCTTCCTTCCCCCCCCCCCACATGGTCATGGCCGGCCTCTACTTCTCTACTCTCTCCTTCTCTCTGCCTTTCTCTGCCTCTACTCCCCTCTTAACTCCCCTACCCATGCCCTGAATACACTCTATTCAATACTATACTGTCGTGTGGCTGGTCCTTCAGGGGGAAGGGATGTCTTGGCATGGGCCCGCTGAGGCACCCTCTTCTCCCCCACAGAATATATCTTATATTTCTAAGCACATCAATTACATTGAAAGCACTAAAGAATCAACAACAGCAAAACTCTGAGCACTGATCATCAATTGCTGCAAAGATGGAGGATACAGATTTAATATCTACAAAGTCAATTGTTTGCCTATATATAAGCAATGAGGAGCTGAAAATAGAAATTAAATATGCAATAGCATTTCTGTGGTGGCTTGAATGAGATAGTCTTGGGTGTTTGAATTCTCAGTCTCCAGTTTGGGGCATTTGGAGTAGGACTGAAACGTGCCGGCCTTGCTGAACAAGTATGTCACTGGAGAGGGGCTGTGTGGTTTCAGAAGCCACAAGCTATGCACATTCACCCTCTCATGAGCCCCCAGCTGTCCCTGCCACCATACCTACCAATGCTTCACACCTGGATGGTGATGGGCTCCTCTCTCTGGAACTATATGTGTAAAATTTTAGTCTAGGCATCAAATTCATACCATTAACAATTAAACTAAATCTTTGACCTTACTGTAGCATAAAATGTTAGACTTCAGAAGATAATAAAAGAGAAAAATCTAGGTGTTTTGGAGTTTGGTCATGAGTTTTTAAAGATGCAACTGTTAAATGGTGGAAAAAAATTCAACATGCAGACACATTCAAAGAAAGGAATTAGGTGCTGTCTTCACCATGCATGTATGTATTACAGCGCATGCTCACACAAACTATGACATCATGGGGTACTTTCAAAGTTTGAGACCAGTTAAACATGCAACTGGTTGCTAACTCCCACATCGCCTTTTAAGTGTCATCCTATACTTTATCTGGCAGCCTTCTACCCAAGTCTATTCTCTACAACTTTGAGCGTAATTATCCTCAACTCTAGCTTCGTGAGTCTAATTATTTGATTACACTGTAAATACCAAGCAGCCATTTAAAACATCTAAAACCGAGTCTTATTTCTGCCAAAGAGAGTACTGCTATGCTTACAGAGATGGCTCCTGAGTCCTCCTCCTAACTCCAGCAGCTTGGCGCTGTACGGAGCAGGAGGAGCCTCGATCGCTAGGGCACAGCACTCCCAGCATGCCTCTCAAACCGGAAACCAATGCTTGTTGTCTGCATCTTCCACATGCCTCCTCTAGCCTCTCAGTACAGCAATTTACTTCCAAAAGAAAACAAGCTGGCGGGCTGTCCCAGTGGCTGAGAGCGTGCACTGCTCTCACAGAGGACCTGAGTTCGGTTCCCATTGCGCACACTGAATGGCTCACAAGCAGGCTGGGCTGCTAAGCCAGCGAACCTGAGATCCACCTGCCTCTGACTTCCTTGTCCTAGTAGCGCAGGCACAAAGTACCAGGTCTCTGCTTAAACGTGGGTTCAGCAGTCAAATGCAGAACCTCATGACTTTACAGCAAACACTTTACCAACTGAAGTTCCAAATCTCTAAGCATTATTGTTTTAAACACTAAAATCTCAGGGGAAAAAAATCTATTTTGCAAGAAAAACCTCCCTTAAAATACAAAATCTGTGTTTATTGAAATACTCCAGGGTCTAAAAAAGCATAAATCTCCAATAACTTCTTTTCTTCATGTCTTCCCCTGACATAACTACTAAAAGGATGGAGGGAACACAGCAAGAATTTAACAGTCACAACGATTGCATATTTTTATCATGAGAGACAACAAAATTTTGTTAAAAACAGAAGTTTCTTGAGACACAAATGTCGCCTAATTTAAAAGAAATCCAACATTTAAGCAAGTTCTTATTCCCTATCTTATTCTAAAATGAATTTAGATCAGATTATAAATATGCACACAACTATATAAAATTTAAATTAAGTAATAAGATCTCATTCTTAAAAAGGGGGGGGGGGTAGTAAGAACAGAAGACAAATCCAGAAATGAAGTTAGTGCATAACAGATCTGCCCCATGAATCCTGTGCATTAGTCAGTGCTGAGTGGGCAGTGTTCCCTCCCCCAGACGGGCGCCCTCTACCCATCCACCTGTGCAGGTGCCGTCCAGCAGCCGTGAGAGTTTTCAGAGCCTGTCATTACCACCTTCCTCCTCAGACTGACAGACACCACACTAGCACTTTTTATTACTCAGTCCTCTGGTTTGCGTTGTTGTTGTTGTTGTTGTTGAGGGAGTGGTTTTGGTTTTTCAAGACAGGGTTTTTCTCTCTGTTAGCCTCGGGTGTCCTGGAACTCACTCTGTAGACTCTATCACAGAGATCTGCCTGTCTCTGCCTCCTGAGTGCTGTGAGTAAAGGTGTTTCCACCACCACCACCCAGCTTCAGCTATTCTACCTATAGTTTTTCTTTTAAAAATTACCCTCAGTAGAGCCAGGGGGAGGGGGATGGAATAGGGGTTTCTCTGGAAAGGGGAAAACATTTGAAATGTAAATAATGAAAATATCCAATATTAAAAAAAAAAAGAAAAAGAAAAAGGAAAAAATTACCTCCAGCCAATGCATCTAAGTATGAATATGTTCCAGTACAAAATCATAAACTTATTTAAAATGTTGAGATTTGGGGGTGATTTTATTTTTTATTTTATTTTTGTAATGTGCTGCTCTTGGGCATCAGCCTTACAGATGACAATATTGGGCACCACTGTCCAAAAGTTGAACAAGTCTGCTGGGGTCAACCTTTCCTTCCAGTAACAATCTCAAAATCCTACGATAGCACGCTGTGCCTGATGCTCAGATTGCAATGTGCAGGCTCTTCATTAGACCCAAAGGTTACAAGTATTTTAAGCCTTTAAAACTGTGTGGCAATTTATAACACACACACACACACACACACACACACACACACACACCCTACAAGGATCATGAAAATTCTGTGCTGGGATGAAAATCAAACATTGCATTTTCCAGTTCTAAATCACACGCTAACGGCTTTCACTTCAGGCAAGAGCATAAAACCAAAGCACATTTTGGTTCACTCTATAACAAATCTTTTCAAACAAATTCCTTTGGCTCTAGCAAGATTTATGTACAAAAGCTAAAGGCTTCTGTCCCCCAGCCTTAAATAGAGGCGTTTGGAACACAGTTACATGGTTTATTCCAGCTGTTTTAAGCTAAGATCCCATGAGCTTGCCTCCTGGAGGCGTTTTAGACTTTACATATTTAAAACTAATAGAATGGGTCAGTCAGAGGACACAGTGGAGGGCTGCGTCTGATCAGAGTTGGAAGCAGAGGAGCGTATGGTGGAATCACAAACACGCTAGCAATACAAAAAAAGACTCATTTGAAAAATTCCTGCTCTAGCGATTCCTGACATGAGAGTGTGCATGCCAACTGTGCTATCGAAATGCTGGCAACATCCACCGTTCACTCCACTGGTGTTAGGGACCCAGACGCTAGCACCCTCTTGCATGCGTCCTATGCACTTGCTACTGACGGATACTTTGGAAAGGTCCTATGCTTGAGGCCCACCATCCAGAGTGACTAGGAAGTTGTTTTACACACTAGTTTCATTCTTTTAACAGCAGTGACCACCACTCCCAGAGTTCTTTGACCTTTTATATGCTCTAATAACCTTTTCCTCAATACTTAGTAAATCTGCCTGACTTACAAGAACCGAGATAATCAGTTTTACAGAAATTTCAACTTGCTGGTACACATTCTGATTTCCACTTTAGGTAATGAAATTACAGCTACGTTACAAATACAGATAAACAAACATCTATATTTGGGGAAATGTTTACTTAATGACCCAGGGATGATGCCAATTCAAACTCACCTTATTCCTTTTGGCAAAAGCTAAAATCAGTGTGCATACATCTGTAGATACTCAACTTCCCTACATTCGGCACAGAAGCAATGTTTATTATTATTATTATTATTATTATCATTATTATTATTATACTAAGGCATGAATTCCTCAGTTGTAATCCAAAAACCATTTTTCACTTGTATGAAAAAAATTAACTAAGCTGCCTAAAATGAATTACCGCATAAAGACATGCTGGCAATTGCATCATTATGAAAAAGTAAATGAATGAATAATTCTCTATGCTTTAAATGCGCTGCTAGGGAGCACCACACACTGACTTTGGCTTCTCAAGAATCGCTGCCATGCTCAGCAGCAATTTCAGGAAAAGAAGCACACAGCCCATCCCGGTTCTGTAAACAGTGGCAAATTCAGAAGTGAATTTTCAAATATTATGTATCAGTTAAAAGTCTCCCATCCCGACAGGCAACCATAACAAAGTTAGCTGAATAAAATCGGTCCAGATTTCAGGGAGCCACGGGCATCTACCTCCTACAGACACAAGAAAGACCCATCACTCCTTTCAGCTTGAGTTAGATGAGAGAAAACACAGTTCACATTTCCAGAAACAGGAGTGGCATAGTTTCCAGTGAGCTTCTTCTTCTCGTTTTACTATTTTAAGAGTGCCGGTCACTCCCAGTGTTTCTCTAAGACGGGATCTGGTTCCCGGTGGCTGATGGTTCTCGTGGTGGGCTGTTTTCCTTACAACAGTCTCCAAAACTATTTTTATTCGTATTTAGCTCCACTGTATTTATCTACAAAATACCATTTCAATGGAGTCAGGCCAATAAAAGAAACAGCTTACTAGAATTTCAGTTGACTTTGTTAAAGGAAATTATTTTAAATTAACGTGGCTTCTGGCCTGCTGCCGTTTCTGACCTCAGAACACATATTCCTTCTCATTTCTGCTGTGAACATTTGTTTATTTAAGTGAAATTCCAGCTCGGGAATGTCGACCATAACGGAGTCTCAACCTTCCTGCCACTATTTCGTCCTTTGTCTAAACAAGGGCAGCGGAATACTGCCACATTAGCATGCGCGACCACATCGCTGCCCTTCAGTGAAGTCATGTATGTATTTTTGGTAAGATCTTTAACAACTTCCACACCCGGCCATGAAACAGAACAAGGCTGTTTTGTTTTCAGACAATAACAATTTCATCTCTGGTTTACTAGATGGCACTCAAAATAATTTTTCCATCTGATTTTTGCAAAGAGAATCTGACATCAGTGTGGTTTACCTTGACCAATGAATGCAGGCTCTTTTCAGCAAACATGTCCCAGAGGAAGGTCAGGTCCTCCTGGCTATCCACATGTGGCTGCAGCTGGACAGGCAGAGCAGCCAGCAGCTCGTACAAACCTATAAAATGAAAATAAAACACAACGTGTAATCTTAGGATGAGCCCGTTCATTTCACTGAAGGTGTACGGGTAAGTGACGGCTGCAACATGTCATTTTTACTGGATTTATATTCTGGGCCATCAAGCAAAACAGTGCTCTTGAAAAGCAAAGGAAGTGGTTTGATTTTTACATTTCAAAGAAGCATATATTAAGGACAGGTTTTGTTTTTTTTTTTAACCTTTCATCTTGTCAACGTTATGCAAGTTTACATATAACCCGAGACAGAAAATGAATACCATTCTCCAAAAATAAAAAAGAAAGATGAGAGAAAGGTACACCTTCCTTTCCTTGACTGTTGCTACGTTCCTCTCTTGTGAGCCAAGGAGTGGAATGAGTGACGCGGAGGAAAGAATGCGGACATAGCGATCTACAAAAAGGCTTTGTAACTTGCAAGGACATTCTAATAACATAAAGCTTCAAATCATTTGCATGGTCTAAGAGGCAAATGAAGTTCCACACGTGGGCCGACTGCGATCTCACACAGCGATCTGCGTGCTGCGCCACACGTGGGCCAATCGCGACCGCACACAGCCATCTGCGTGCTGCGCCACCACTGTGGACTGTGGCTGCACTGTAGGGACTGTGCAGAGCATTGCTTACATCCATGGTGTGTAAAGTTTATTGGCTTCTCCTCTGGTAGCAGATTCAGATTGCTGTGGCACACCTCGAATGAGACGCTAGAGGGAAACAAATGCTGGAGAGAGACAGAAGCGCAGCATTCCACGAGAAGCCACCACAGAAACCCTCCAGAGACTGTCACAGCAGTGCTTGTCCATGACTCCTGAGGGAGGTGACCTCGCAGAAGTCAGAATCCGTTCCCGGCACTTGGTGCATTTTCCAGGAGGATTTCACGAGGTAAAAAGAGCAACATTCCTTTTATTTCTGTCTACTGTCTACAAAAACACCAAGACCTCCTGAGGCAGGCATCACAAGTAAGGGCTGCCTTTCATCGTGGAGAAAAATGTTACAAGATGCCTAACAAGCAAAGAAAAGTAAATTATGGACTTCTGATTAGCCTATCTATTACCTTTCTAACACATAACAGTACTAATTCATAGGCAAATGCATGAGGCACCACTTTAAAGGCAGATATGTAACTGTGAATATCTAAGTAAATAAATACAAACATCCCTGGGGCTGTATTTAGCCCCCGACCGGGAAAAAAAAAAAGTCCTAAGAAAAATCATAAATTCTTGATATTTTCCATCAATTCTCTTTAAAAAGCCTGGCATTCTACCTAAACCAGCTCGTCTTTTGGGGTTTGGTTTGGTTTGGTTTGGTTTGGTTGGGTTTGGGTTTGGTTTTTTTTTGAGACAAGGTTTCTCTGTGTAGCCCTGGCTGTCCTGGAACTCACTCTGTGGACCAGGCTGGCCTCGAACTCAGAAATCTACCTGCCTCTGCCTCACAAGTGCATAGACCACCACCGCCCGGCAAAACCAGCTCAGCTTTACAATTCAATAAAGACTTGAACATATCTCAGCATCACTGGACTTACAATACAGCACTCACACTCTGTCCTGTCCTAGCCCCCACAGAGACACCTCCCCAAATCCAACAGTGGCCCAGGGTCAGTGGTTATGTCATAGACTTAAAATGTAAAATTATGAAAAACCAGGGTGGAATCTTTTTTTCTATTGACTTCAGAAGTTGTAAAAGAAAACTTAAGTATTCCTTGGTAAAATAAATTCAGGTTTAATTAAGGATAGTAAACCAACTTTGTTGTAAATTACATGGTGTAATTGCTAGGAAGGCTACATCAGACAATATAGGACAAGGCCTGGCATGCGGTAAGAACACAACATGGTCCACGGGCAACTCAGTGAGATCTAGCTACTGATTCCTGGATCAGTATTTCTGAAAAACCAAGAGAGATCAATATTTGATCCCCGTGTCTACATTTAAAACATTTCGTATGACTTAGGGGAGCCTTATCTCATTTGTGTTTAAAAGCAAATGGTAATTTGCACATATAAAGCTAAACACTGACAGTCACTTAAAAGTAAATCAGTGTCCCCGAGTGCTGGACACTGCTGAGCTGCTACGGCAGAATGCTACTGATGGACAGTTTATAAACAATGCAAGAGTGCGCGTCAGGAAGTCAGCCACAGGGAACAGTACTCATGCGGGCATCTATACTGCTATCATCCCGTGGGGTAAAACACAGGAGGGAGAGAGAGAAAGAGGTGACAACGTCGTTTGTAACAAGCTTACTCCTACACTGACTGGACTGACCTTCTAGTAAAGGCCTTATGTCCCTCATACTGTTACCCCTGGAACTAAGATCATCCTGGCACATGAACTTTGGGGAACACATTCAAGCTATAGCAGGTTGTATCAATTACAGTTTCCTGACTGCTGCATTCTGCTGTGGTTGGTACAAGATGTTAAACTGGAAGGAAGTGGGTGACATACAAGTCTGTATCAATTCTTAAAATAACACACGAATCTACAGTGATCTCAAAATGAAAAAAAATAGCAACACAAAAATATGGTTGTCTTAAAATTTCAATGGAATCCTGGGGCTCTAAGCCCAATGTACGCGGTATAAAATAGCATTCTTTCCTCAATGCATCTTCCTCTAGAACAAAACACCACTGTATTCCAAGGTTCAGAGTCAAAACAGCTTCATCAGACATTCCAAGTAGATATAACAGCACACTTTACACATGGAAAGTGTTAACTCTACACAAGTATTGCTTATATTTTTGTAAAACAAGCCATTTTATACTTCAAGCATTAAAAAATAATTTTCCTGCTAGCAAAGTCTCCAAAATCTGAGTTTTTCTGGCTTTTCTAGCACCACACAATCCTTACTGATATGTTACTACCACAGTCTGGCACTCCAGTGACAACCGTAGTCCCTGATCTTCAGCTGCCTGATCTGGAAGCTACAACCAATGTTGGAAGAGACAGGACAGTGTCAACCATTAATAAAGGCATGGTGACAGAGCCGAGAGGCCGGAGGCATGCAGTCTCGAAGAAGGTGGTTCAGGTTCCAGAAATCACCAGTCTGTGAGGAGAGTCAACTCTCTGCTCTGACGCGGGACTGAATGTATACCTATATCTAAATCCCAACAGTGAAGAATAGCCCTCAAGTTCAACTGAATGCTTCCAGAACCAGATATTTAGAGACAGGGTACATCTTTAATTTTTTCTCTTGGTCTCTGAGCATAAGGGAAAGGAGTCAATGCCCACCAAGGAGGAAATCAGGACAGAAGCGATGCATAAGTTAAGTGTTTTTGATTTGAGCTCCTCCTCCTCCTCTCAGAACTTACCAAGCCAACATTGGGAGGTGAAAATTAGGGGTGACTGGGCCGTGAAGTTGGTGCCTGAAGGAATTAACATTATCATCTAAATCAGCTTCTTACATGGTAGGTGCAAATTCATTATAAAAAGCAACTTCAGCCTCCTCTTTACCCTCTTCTCTGTCCCTCTTTCTCTTCCCTTCTGCCACCTTTTAACACAGCAAGGCTCGCCCCTGCTGTCCCATGCTGTCCCAGTGGTACTCAAATAGTTGTTTAGAACCATGAGACAATAAATTTCTTTTTTTTTCTTTTTTTATTAGATATTTTCTTTATTTACATTTCAAATGTTATCCCTTTTCCTCATTTCCCCTCAGAAAACCCTCTATCCCATCCCCCCTCCCCTGATCACACTCCTACCCACTCCTGCTTCCCTGTCCTGGCATTTCCCTACACTGGGACATCTGGCCTCACAGAACCAAGGGCCTCTCCTCTCACTGATGTCCAACAACGCCATCCACTGCTACATATGTGGCTGGAGCCATGTATTCTTATGATTTGAGCTCCTCCTCCTCCTCCTCCTCCTCCTCCTCCTCCTCCTCCTCCTCCTCCCAGAAGCACAGGTAGGGAACTTACCAAGCCAACATAGGACTTTGGGAGGTGAAAATTAGGGGTTTAGTCCCTGGGAGCTCTGGGGGTACTGATTGGTTCATATTGTTGTTCCTCCTATGGTGCTGCAAACCCCTTCAGTTCCTTGGATCCTTTCTCTAGCTCCTCCATTGGGGACCTTATGCTCAGTTCAATGGAAGGCTGTGAGCATCCACTTCTCTATTTGTCAGGCACTGGCAGAGCCTCTCAGGAGACAGCTATATTAGGCTCGTGTCAGCAAGCACTCCACTATGTTCATAGCAACCTTATTTATAATAGCCAGAAGCTGGAAAGAACCCAGATGTCCCTCAACAGAGGAATGGACACAGAAAATGTGGTACATTTACACAATGGAGTACTACTTGGCTATTAAAAACAATAAATCCATTAAACTCTTAGGCAACTTGATGGAACTAGAAAATATCATCCTGAGTGAGGTAACCCAATCACAAAAGAACACACACACATGGTATGCACTCACTGATATGTGGATATTAGCCCAAAATCTCAGAATACCCAAGATACAATTCACAGAGTACATGAAGCTCCAGAAGAAGGAGGAACAAAGGTCCTTCTTAAAAGGGGGATCAAAATACCCGTGGGAGGAGATACAGAGACAAAGTGTGGAGCAGAGACTGAAGAAAAGGCCATCCAGAGACTGCCCCACCTGGGGATCAGTCCCATATACAGTTACCAAACCCAGACACTATTGTGGATGCCAAGAAATTTCTTTTCCTTATGAATTAGTCAGTCCCCAGAGCATGTGTGAAATCATAGTATCAAATGTTTACACCACCCCACTGTTTCCTACATCTTCTTTTGTGCCTTGGGTGATTATTAAATAAAAGTAAGCTTACAAACACAAGCGCCATGATCTTTTGGCTGTAGATCCTATATCTAAGGCCAAGTAAGTAACTAAGGGGCAGGTGGCACGCAGTGTGGACACTCGCACAGAGAGGTAATTCACACTCCAGGTGGGATGACTGAGGAACAGGAGCTACACACAGTGTGGCCATGCTGGACAGAGGGGTAACTTATGCTCCACATGGGATGACTGAGGGGCAGGTGGCACGCAGTGTAGACACTCTGCATGGAGGGGTAAATCACTCTCCAAGTGGGGTGCTGCGAAATTTCATCACCCTGCTAAAGAAGGTGAATTGTTTATTTCTGGAATTTTCCATTTAATATTCTCAGAGCACAGTCGAGGTAGATAATGGAAACTACAGAAAGCAAAGTCTTTGGAAACTACTATATTCTCTTTGGCAGCACAGAATGGGCTAAGTCTTTTTAAAGTAAATTCCTAAGAATCGACGTCTACCGAAGTCTTATGTTCATATCACAGAATCAAGAAAACCTCTTTCTCTCCTTCCAGCATTCTTATGATCACGGGTGATATACAGTTGAGGTTGGGGACAGACAGGTAAATACGGCAAACATAAAACAAGCATAAATGTTAGAATCTCTTATTCGCCCAAGACAATATGGATCCAAAATATATCTTCTAAGTATACAATTAAACTGGAAATATAAAATTTCTAATTTGTAATTGTGGCTATCAAGTTAAACATCAAATTCTTTTTTTTTTTTTTTTTTTTTTTTTTGCCATACAGATAAAACATCATGCTTTTGTATGACATCTAACTTACAACTTAGGAACTCAAACTTCAAATTGTGTAATGTCTGAAGGAATTAACATTATCATCTAAATCAGCTCCTTACACGGTAGGTGCAGATTCCTTATAAAAAATAAGATATACTGATGTGGCTGTTGTACTCCTATCACGTTTATATGTTTCATGGAATCACAATGCCTTCCTCACTGTTGGGGCCACTTTACCTCTGGAAAACCTGTGTGTACGATCTGACCTATTCTCATTGGCTGTGTGGTAATACCACTGCAAACTGATTTCTGCCAGCTGGGTTTTTGCTCTCACTTGGGCGCACATTTTATTATCTCTACAATGGAACCATTTAGCTAATTTTTACAGATCTAATGTTTGCAAACATGACATTCTCCTGCAAAAACTGGGAAACTAGAAATACCCTACAGCAGTGTAAGTCTGTGCAGGCACAGCAGACAGTGGACCCGCCCCCCCCCCCCCCACACACACACACACACACCCAGGTGTGAGGGCACACAAAGCCCCGGAAGCCAACCAGGCACGTCTCTGGGGCACATTAGTAATCGCTTTGTGGGTGTGTTACTAAAATGCAAAGTGGAGACTGGAGACTCCCCTAGGGCAGAAGTAAAACTCAGCAAATAAAAACCACAGCCTCCTCCTGCTGCAGTGGCCCGCCAGTGCCCTCTACTGACAAAACTTATCACTGACAGTGGCAAAGGAAAAGTCCTCGAGGCTTAGTCAGTTTTCACAGAGCAGACATGACATCTGCAGAGAGGAAGAACAAAGTCAAATGGCTAGATCTACAGACTGGGCAAAGTGTGAGTCTCTTCTTTGGTGGGGACGGACTGTCTTGCTTCATTTTTGGGGGGACGGGGCTGGTTTTTGCTGCTTCACACTGGGATACAGTTAATGTTACAAACAAGTGAAGACTGAGGCCGAACTAATATGGCCTTGAGAGAGAAATCCTTCTAAATTAAAGGCTTTCATGTGCAGTGTTCATCTATTTTTATTATATTTGCTTATCACGCATGAGAAGAGGGGGAGAGAAAACAGGAGAAGACAGAGAAAGAGGGGAGGAGAGGGGAGAGGGGAGAGGGGAGAGGGGAGAGGGGAGAGGGGAGAGGGGAGAGGGGAGAGGGGAGAGGGGAGAGGGGAGAGGGGAGAGGGGAGAGGGGAGAGGGGAGAGGGGAGAGGGGAGAGGGGAGAGGGGAGAGGGGAGAGGGGAGAGGGGAGAGGGGAGAGGGGAGAGGGGAGAGGGGAGAGGGGAGAGGGGAGAGGGGAGAGGGGAGAGGGGAGAGGGGAGGGGAGGGGAGGGGAGGGGAGGGGAGAGGAGAGGAGAGGAGAGGAGAGGAGAGGAGAGGAGAGGAGAGGAGAAGCAGACAGGAGGGGAGACTCCAGCCATGATGCCTGTGTAGAGGACAGAGAACAACTTGCAGGATCTGCCCTTCTGCCACGTGGGTCCTAGGCCATCAGTTACCATCATTTAACAGCATGCAAACCCTGGACTCCACATCTCAGCTGGGGGAACTAATTAAGCCAACGTTGTAAATCAGACAATGAACACACTTGCACTGACTGAATTCACTCACCTCCTTGACTGGACTCAGGGTTTCTCACTCACTCACAGAACAGTAACAGTGCCATGGGGCACTGCTGGGAGGAACACACACTTGAATCAGAGACTGAGTAGAGACAGACCTCCTACCGTCAACTACACATCCTGGCACCTTCCATGGAGAGAGACAATCCCCCTCCTATCTGAACTGAAAAACTCACTTTTTTGATTCCATCATGGCAAACATGGCAGCTGCCGGCTCTCTGGACTTCAGACTCCAGTTCTTATCCCAGCAGCAATCCTTACCACAGTGCTGGTTCTCTCAAGTCGGACAGCGACCTACGCTATGGGCTCAGAACTTGATTAATCATAGCCCAGGGTCTTCTGGGTCTCCAAGATGTGAATGGTGGCTCATGGGCTTTCTTAGCTTCTATGCTACAGGGAATTGATCCCTGTCGTCTCCTTTTAAGGTTTGTATGTACACATGCAGATAGAGACATACAGCTTTTATGTTGATTTTGATTACAAGAGTATAATTATACAACTCTTTCCTATCAAAACAACACCCAGATTAAACTTCTTCACAAATGTATGATAATTATGGAAGAAGAGAGATCATGGTTTCCTCACATTAAGACCAGAAAAAGACATTGAGATTGTACTTCATTGGCAAACTGCCTACCTAGCATACCTGAGGACCTGTGTTAGGCCATCAGCATTGCCAAAATCAAGTAATAATTCCTAAACATGGAAAAATACCACAAAGAATATCACAAGCTATGGTAGGTGTTTATAGTAACAGGATTGACTGAAGATAGGCACAAAGATCTTAAATAGCTCACTGGCTCCAGCTGTTTAATAACGAAATCTTGCAAACTAATCCCACCAATCCAGAGCACAGTATACAGCAAATTCTGGCTGCTTGGAAGTACAAAAAGCGATATATATATAAGTGGGAAAACACAGCATCAGATAGCTCACTGGGAGACAGGTTACTAAGCCATCCACCTGTGGAGCACAGTCTCTGCTCTCCTATCCGATTGGACTTAAATGTGTTGGTACTGCTTTCATTCGTCATGATTTAAACCTGCCTCTGTTCCATAAAGATTAAAAGATTACATGCTTCAAAGCCACGCAACTACCAGATTGAACATAAAAAGGCTGTGACTATCTTCTCTAAAGCAAAGTTCTACAAAATACTCTATCTGCCACTGTTCTTAAAGATAAAAGACTTCTTTCTCTAGGCAATAACTTCCAGTTCAAATGTAGGTTGAAGTTTGCCTCCATCTGGGCTTTGCAGTTGACAGAGGCCAGTCGGCACCGAGCACACAGGTCCGAGCCAGTCGGCACCGAGCACACAGGTCGGAGTCAGGGGTCACTGAGCACTCCATGTATGAGTTTAAATGAGCTGAAGCATTTGCAGCTTTAAGGAAGTAATCTCACCTTTTCCCTTTTTTGTTTTTATTTTTTTTAATTTTGCATGTTTATAACAGCAGTATTGTGAAAATAAACTCAAGTTGTACCATAATCCTACTACCTCTACATTATCAGACACAGTTATTGATCAGTGATTGGGAAAGGCAGAAACACTGACCTAACTCATAAAAATCATAATTATGATGAATGGGTGGTTCATAGGAAGTTGTAATATACTCATACAATCCCATCACCTTGGTTACCAAGATCTACAAAGTGAGTTCCAGGACAGCCAAGGCTACACAGAGAAACCCTGTCTCAAAAAAAAAAAAAAATCAAACAAACAAACAAACAAAAAAAAACAAACACAAAAAAACAAAAAAAAAGATCTTTCATTAGTGGTTAGTCAACCATTAGAATATATCGTAGCACTTTTGTTAAAAAGACACGGTGCCCGTATACAGCCTAATCTGGCTTGTAATTTGCCTGCCTGTCTCCACCTTCAGAATGCTGGGGCTAGAAATGTTCAACTCCCATAGACCTGGGGCAAACATCAACATGGATGGGGACTAGAATGACAGAAGCAGAGGCAGTGAGGGGGCAGCACCAGAGACAATGCAGGATGGAGAGGAGGGGAGGCCAAGGGCTTCTAAAGCTGCCACTGGGGACAACAGGGCCACTCAGGTTAGACACGCTGAATTTGAAATGGCTGCTGGGCACAATGACTGCTGTGGTAGACACACAGTGGACATACACATGAGGAGTGTAACAGATGAACAGGCTAAAGACCCATATTTGGGACTTAGAAGGTATCTACAGCCACAGTCCTGGGTAACACTCCCAAGGATGTGAGGCGGAAGGTACAAAAAGCAGCCCAGCTTCCTGCAAAACGAGACCTACAACCACTCAGAAAGGAGGGCCGAGAGTTGAAATACCCCAAACAAGTCTAGGAAGAGTCAACAATCTACCCTGTAAACATAGGGACACGAAGGCCTGAGAACTGGTCTCTGGATTTAACTCTGACAGAGTAGACTGGAGGCGTGGAGCTAAAATCAGGAAGAAATAGGTCAGAGATGATAAACACATACAGCCCTCAGAAGCTTTAGCACAAAGAATACATGGTATTTCTAAGTCGATATGGGTATTTTTTAAAAGATAAATGAGAGCCAGACCTAGTAGCACAGACCTGTAATCTCTGGAGGCTAAAGCAAGATGGTCACGAGTTCAAGTTCAGCCTACGCTGTGGCATGAGTGCAGGGCAGTCTGAGTAGCAGTGGGACTCATCTCAAAATACAAGGGAAAGAAAGGTGGGGGTGTAACTTAGTGGCAGAAAGCGCATTTGCCTGGAGTGTGTGAGGCCCAGGATTCCATATCCAGAAACTTCTGATTGATCAAGTCAGCACACTTGGACACGAGCAGCAACAGACAGCACGGAAGGAAAAATCAACCACAGCTTCACACAGCAGTGAGAGAGGCACGGGGCCCACGTGCAGGAGAAAGGAGAACTAGGTAGGGCTGTGGGTAGCTGCCCATGCTCTACACGGGGCAAAAGCCACACACAGGGAGTGTATTCGAGAACCACAGTCACTCCCTTGAGTTGGTGCCAATATCTTCAGTCAAGCGTCAGCATGGTATTCTGCTGAAGGTAAAGCCAGCAGAGAATGGCTATAGCTTTCAAAGATTGGATAGAGTTGGCCAGAAGAAAAGAACAGACCCAAAAGATTTTAATTAATATATGATACTGGGAAGATGGTCATGGAAACCTTGCAGGCCCTTGGATGGGGGAATTCACCTCCGTTCCCTATGCACTGAAGGTATAAGCAGACTGAGGACCACCTGCAGGATCTACCCATGCTTACCCCAAGGAAGAGAAACAGGAAGCTGGGGTAACCACTTGCATTGTTACTGTGTTCCTTAGAGACAGATATTTTCATTTTAAAACTAAAATCCTGAGTAATAATCTGACAGAGTTTTTCTCCAGAGCACAGCTCAGAACCTCCCCTGGAGTTCTGTCAATCACAGAGGATAGCATTTACTGGACCCTGAAGCTGATGCCAGTACCACAGTAGCTGTCACGGTCCCTCCTTCTGGCTCAAGATTACCCCAGACAGGTACAAGTCTGGTGAGATGCCTACATCATGCTCCACTCCTGGGTCACAAGCTCACACCAATGTTCCACTCCCAAGTGCAGCATGACACACTACAGAGACTTTGGGGTGTCCCTAGGCACCTGACTAGCTTCCCATTTCCCTTACATTTCAACTCCCCCCTGCTCCAGTGCCAGATCAGTGGTTCTCAAATTTCCTAATGTTGTAACCCTTTAATACAGTTCCTCCTGCTGTGGTGACCCCCACCCACGAAATTATTTCATTGTTACTTCATAACTATGATTTTGCTACTGTCATGAATCATAATGAGATATTTTGAAGATAGAGATTTGCCAACAGGGTCACAAACCAGAGGTGGAGAAGCACTGCTCTAGTGCCACTCCAGACCTCACTAAGTAATGAGTATGTGTGGAGAGACTGTGGTACACTGATGGAAAGGAAAAAGACCAAAGCTGTCTTCCCAGCAGCACAAGAGCTAGACACTGTATCAACTCCAGCACAAGAGCTAGACACTGTTACAAACACTGTGATTTTGATGGGTACAATAGGATAGGTTCCTGTGTCAGGAACTTGAACACTATCATTTCAGGACCATCTTCCCTAAGGACTGTGTGAGACTAACAGGAAGTACAGGCATTAACTACAGGTGCTGAAGTGAAAAAAGAAATACCTCTTAAAAGGGGAACCAAATTTCAGAGACTGTATGTAGGAGCTTAGTTGCATGCTAAACTCTGACAATATGGCATAAACAAAATACTAACTCTGCAACTGCGCCATCTAGACAAAATCTCTGAGCATCTATTTTTACCCTGTAACCCTAGCTCCAGGGGATTCAACAATCTCTTCTGGGAACCCATATTCCTATGTATAAAACCATTCACAGACACATACATATGCACATAATATAAAATAAAATACATTTAAAAAACAAACAAACAAACTAGGCAGTGGTCACTGATTTTGTAAAGAATGAAGTAGAAATGAGAAAGAAAAATCAGATCTCAACCTGAGTCCTCAGGTTATGTTTACATAGTGAAGAACAAGGGGCACGGAAAGGAAAATGACAAAGCTGTCTTAAAACAGCTTAACTTCAAGGTAAAGATGACATGATTGTTCATGGTTTCACCTATGCTGGATTGACCAATACCTAAGGGGTCAGCAAAGCGCCCTCTAGACAGCCTCTGGGAGGGAGGGCCTCTCCAAACAGAGCCAGTCAGAAGAAAGATGCGTGCAGCACACAGGCGGCACTGTCCTGCAGGCAGAGGCCTGAACAGAACCCAAGAGAGAAAAGGAGAGAGCTGGCTCTTTGTCACTGTTGTCATCAACCTCTGTCCCCCAAACCCCGCCTGATGAGGAGGTCTACCACTTCCTCTCTCTGCCACAGTGACAGAAAAATGCTAAGCAGAAAAGTAATTAATTCTCCCTTTTAAACTGCTTCCTCAGATGTCTGCGACAGCAACATTTGAAAAAGTGACTAGAGAGATAATGCCACAAGTCATTTGCACAGAACAGCCATAACTTTGGGAATGGTGCTGCTAAGGGCCGAAATGGACTGAACCTATCAGTATACGGAAACGGAAAGTAAATATATCACTGTATCTTCTGTTATCAAAATCCAAACCGAAGCTCCAGAGAGCAAGCTGTTTGTCATTAAAGTAAGAATAAAATGATCATGGGCCCATACAACGGAATTCTTTTAATAAGCATCCTTTGGGGATAATTATGAATTCCACTTCCCCTAGAGTGCCAATGCTGGACAGGACACACTGGAGATGTCCTACCTCAGCCTCACGGTGCTGGCTCTCTGAAGTGATTAGTCAGAACAGATCCAACAGACAAAAAGATGTCCATTCAACTGGTCCAAACCTCCTGGATGTAAACTTCCGACTTCAGTGGGACAGCAGGAAGCAGCTCACCGGATGAGGTGAGCTCCATGGGCATTAACAGTGGCAACCCCGTCCTTCAGGGCAAACTGATACTTGGTAAAGTCCAGGCTATCTTCTGAAATGGTGAAAAGAGTAATAGAATTCATTTCAAGGAGAAGTATTTTATTAGATCTCATTGGGGCCTTTACTGTTAAGTTCCTTCAGCAATTTTTCTAAAAGTTCGTAATATAATTAACATTCATAAGAAAACTGCAGGGAATCCCCACTGATAGTTTTTACTGTTTCAAAGTGTTGATTTTTTTTTCATCTTCAATTTCAAAGGCTATATTAATTTTAGGGAAAGATCTTGGGATCTGAACCATAACAAGACTATATTTCACATAAAAATACAACATCCTCCAGCAGCATCAATCAGGAACTTACGTAAGAGGGTAGACTAGAGGAATGGCCCAGTCACTAAAGTCCCTGTGAGTCTCTATCTGTGAATATAACAGTAGGGAAAGGGAAGTCTGTAGAGCAGCTGATCTCAACCTGTGGATTACACCTTTGGGGGGGGGGTTGTTGAATGACCTTTCATGGGGTCCGCTATCAGATATTCTGTATAGCAAATATTTATAATTCATAACAATAGCAAAATTATAGTAATAAAGTAACCACGAAAATAGCTGTATAGTTGGGGGGGGGGGGTCAGCACAACATTAGAAACTGTTAAAGAGTCACAGCGCTACAAAGGGTGAGAACCACTGCATTAGAGGACAGTCAGACAAGAACAGGTGAGGATACAAACAGGGCAGACTGCCCAAGCTATCATTCCTTCTGATGACCAAGAGCCGTCTTCTCACTGGGAAGACCGTGAAGTCAGGAGAAGCCATCTGTCCCACACCAAAGCAACCCACAAGCAGAGCAGAAAGGAAAGACTCTGACTTCCAACGTGCTACACAGCAAAACAGAGAGCTGGGGTTTCACAGCACATCTTACATGGAGGTGACTCATGTCTGCTTACGTACACTGGACGCCTAGATGAAAGAAACAGTCAGCAAGCGATAAACGTTACATCACAGGAGGCCTGAGTACCACGAGGAGCACACAACTGAGAAGAGCAAGGCAGCTTGCCTCACGGCTGTGAGGATCCAAACTCAGACCCTTGTTCTCATGTGGCAGGCACCGTACTGACTGGGTCATCGCCCTGCCCCTCCAGGCCAGGTTATGAAAATAAATCTAGACCATAGCCGATATAAAAAGTGTCCTTGCACTACCACAGATGCTCTGAAAACCTGAGGAGAAAGATGACAAAGCCTCGACCACAGCCTCATCTACGAAAAATACTAGTTATTTAAAATAAGTCATTTTCTATTGCTTTTCACTATTTTTGGTCACATATAACTTTCTGCTACTAACCCAAGAGAAATCATTTTGAATGTTAAAATGTAGGACTGGTTGTCAAAACAGTAACAGACCTAAAAAGAAAACTTGTAGAAACACTGAAGCATGAGCGAAGGAACCTCCCAGCTCCAGGAAGATGCTTCTGTAAAAATACAACCGTCTGTACACAGCAGTTGTGGCTCCCAGGAGAGGTAGAGGCTCGGAGGTTGATGAAAGTGTCTCTGCAGTAACCAGTTCACTCTCCTCTGCTCGCAGATTCCAGATGCTCCACATTCCTGACATCAGGGTGGAAACATTTACTGGTAGTCCAGAGAAATCCAATGCCGCCATTCTTGTCATAGCCCTCATAGCTCCGTTACTAGCATAAGTCTGGGGAAGCCAGAAGCCTACGCTAAATGAGAAAAAAGATGTCCACTGCACTCAGCTGCCCGAGACACTAGAAGCAGCCAACACTTTTTACAAAGTCGTTAGCAAAAGACTTAGCAAAGAGGAACAATTATGTATCTGCTTTTTTTCCTTACTTTTGATATTTGCATTCTACACAATACAGACAGGCAGTGAACCAAACCATTTCACTATAACTCGGGGCTAATAACCACTAAAAAACGCATATCAACGCCCAGAACAACACTGTTAAATTTTATAGTATTAATAAAATGGGACACCAAGTAAATTTTCCACTTTCTTAAAGGTAAAATAACCAGCACTATTTAGTGCTGCTCCTAACGGACCTCAAGTTTTCTCATTTAAAGCATGGTTTATTTCCAAAAGTGCCTATGTGACTTGAATTCACCAGAAACGTTATCCTCATTACAGTATGCCTCAAACTTCAAACGAAATTAAAGTATCTGGCATACTGGAGATTTTTAAATATGCAGAACAACTGCAATAGTTACAATACTGTACCTTGGTTAATAACAATAATAGGCAATTCAATCACTCGAGGTCTATAAAAATCAGGGGGAGTTAACAGAAAGTAAATACATAACCGCACACAGGACTTGGATGTTTAGGAGTTATCTCTACACTTTAAGGAGGCTCCTGTTTATCATTAATTCCAAATCAGTAGCCTGTGGCCATCCACAAAGTACTCCCATACTACCAAAATAAGCATGATAGTACTTCGATGGTTTTTCTTTTCCTTTAGCACTGTTCACACAAAAGATACGGGCATAGTAAACAAGAAATGACTTCTAGGGCTGGAGAGATGACTCAGTGGTTAAAAGTACCAACTGCTCTTCCAGAGGTCCTGAGTTCAATTCCCAGCAACCACATGGTGGCTCAATAACCATCTCTAATGGGATCTGATGCCCTCTTCTGGTGTGTCTGAAGAGAGCAGTGGTGTACTCAGATACATAAAATAAATAAATCTTTTTAAAAAATGACTTCTAAAACTTATATCCAATAGCACCACCCTTTCCTTATTTGCATCATGCAAACAAGTTACTGCCCCAGCGATGACAGCAGTGTATACAAGTTGTATGGCCTTGAATAAGAATGCCCTGCATAGGCTCATGTACTGGAACGCCTGTTCACCAGTTGGCGGCACTGTCTGAGGAGGTGTAGGAGGTTTGGCTTTGTGTGTAGAAGCATGTCACTAGAAGCAGGATCCCAGAGTCTCAAGGCGACCCCACCATTTCTAGTTGCTGTCTCTGCTTCATGCTAGTGGCTGAGACAGGAGCTCTCAACTTCCTGTTCCTGCAGCCACGCCTGCCACCTGCTGCCATGACCCTTTTTAGCCATAAGCCCAGATCAACTCTGTCTTCGATAAGTAGCCTTGTCATTGTGTTTTGTCACAGCAGCAGAAAGTGACCCATAGACAAGCTGAAATGTCACATTTGCGTCAGGGCATGATAGGACTTTCCCAATCTATGTTGGTGCTTACTGTTACTTAAACCTTAACAAGGCATATAATTAAACCAGTTAAGTAGGAGACCAAATTGGAGGCCTACTCTCACAGGCATATCAGTTAAGTAGGGAGTGCAAGCAAGTCTTCTGGCAGAGCGGGGGACAGGAGCATCTTTAATGCTCCCCTCTTTGGGTGCTGTCCTCAAATATCCTTCACTGTGTCCCCAAGAAACATTTGTTACCTAGCAATGCCAAAGTGAATTTCTTTTTTTTTTTTTTTTTTTTTTTTTTGGTTTTTTTGGTTTTTCCAGACAGGGTCTCTCTGTGTAGCTCTGGCTATCCTGGAACTCACTCTGTAAACCAGGCTGGCCTCCAACTCAGAAATCCGCCTGCCTCTGCCTCCCAAGTGCTGGGACTAAAGGCGTGCACCACCATACCCAGCTTTTTTTTTTTTTTTTTTTTTTGGTTTCAAAATGAATTTCTCCCTGTCATCCAAAAGATGTCAAGAGGGAAGAGATACTGTCCTCTAGTAAAAACTAAGGTACTTTCATATGTGGACTTTTTTTTAAACAAATTATCTAAGCTTAAAAATATATTTTGTGTTAAAAAATAACAAATCACTGATTTAGAGCTAAAAAACAAACCAAGGCGTCTGATCATTCAGCTCACACTCAATTCTTCTGTAAACAGATGAAATTTTGCTTTTAAAAGAATTCCCAGCTACCTGGGAATGTAGTCTTTTCTTCTCAGAAGATCCAGACTGGCTGGGAAAGGTAGAGCTACATAAAGAGCTAATGTAGAAAAAGGTGCTGTTTTGACTCAGCTAGCTAGGAAGGATGTCTTCTGCAAAGGGCACTGAACTTTGCAGTTTTAATTAAAACTTTCAGTCCTAATGGAAGTGGTTCATTAAGCTAGATGCCTCCATTTGAAAATCAGTGATTGAAATTACGTCATGAAAATTCAGTGTAAGAGACATTTGTGTTAAGGGAGTGTGCTGAGGCCTTTCCTGCCAGCACTCAGGAGGCAGTTTGAGTTTGAAGCCAGTCTGGTTTACATACTGAATTCCAAGACAGCCAGAGCTGCTGCAAACAGGAGGTGGTGAATAAAATTCTCTCTGGTACCAACAAGGGCGGTCTTTCCAGGATCTTAATCCCTAACTTGTCAAGAAGAAACAAAACAAACGTGGAGATTTAACACATTCTAAAGCGGTGCTCACTTCTTAAAAAGAGAAAGAAAAAATTACTTTGTAATGACAATACAAAGCTTTGTATGACAATACAAAGTCTTGTGATTTGGCTTATTTAGGTAAGTATTTTATGGGAAAACAGTGTACCTACAACTTTACTAAGAAAATAACCTACAAATATAACTTTTATTTACTTCAGAAGACTACTCAATGATTAAATCAGTTGGTGTTCTTTATTTTATCCTTTGTATGGTGTGTGTGTGTGTGTGTGTGTGTGTGTAGGTGGCTGTGCACCACAGTACATGTGACGGTAGACAAATCTGGGTGCCCAACATGCCCTTGTACCTTGTTTGACGCAAAGTCTCTTTTCTGTTGTTTACAACTGTGTAAGACTGGCTATTTGACCCCCAGGTTTCTGGGGACTCCCTGCCTCCTGCTACATTTTAGACATGGAAACAATGGGATGCCAGATACTCACTATTGCACATAGCTTTACGTGAGTTCTAGGAGTTTGAACACAGATCCTCAGCCTTGCCTGGCAATCAGTTTACCCACCAAACCAACTCACTATCTCTGTGATTCCACCTCACACCAGTCTGAATGGCTAACACCAAAAATTCAAGTGACAGCAGATGCTGGTGAAGATGTGGAAAAAGAGGAACACTTTCCCATTGTTGGTGGGATTGCAAGCTGGTTAGAACCACCCTGGAAATCAGTCTAGCGGTTCCTCAGAAAATTGGACCTGTACTTCAACAACCCAAAAAACTCCACCAGAGAAATCCTACATCTGATAAACAACTTCAGCAAAGTGGCCGGATATAAAATTAACTCAAGCAAATCAGTAGCCTTCCTACACTCAAAGGATAAACAGACTGAGAAGGAATTAGGGAAACAACACCCTTCACAATAGCCACAAACAATATAAAGTATCTTGGTGTGACTCTAACCAAATAAGTGAAAGATCTGTATGACAGGAACTTCAAGTCTTTCAAAAAAGAAATCGAAGAAAACCTCAGAAGATGGAAAAATCATCCATGCTCTTGGATTGGCAGAATTAATATAGTAAAATGGCCATCTTGCCAAAAGCAATATACAGATTCAATGCAATCCCCATCAAAATCCAAACTCAATTCTTCATAGAGTTTGAAAGAGCAATTATCAAATTCATCTGGAATAACAAAAAAACCAGGATAGCTATTCTCAACAGTAAAAGAACTTCTGGGGGAATCAGTATCCCGGACCTCAAGCAGTACTACAGAGCAATAGTGCTAAAAACTGCATGGTATTGGTACAGTGACAGGCAGGTAGATCAATGGAATAGGATTGAAGACCCAGAAATAAACACAAATACCTATGGTAACTTGATCTTTGACAAAGGACCTACAACCATCCAGTGGAAAAAAGATAGCCTTTTCAACAAATGGTACTGGTTCATCTGGAGGTCAGCATGCAGAAGAATGCAAATCAATCCATTCTTATCTCCTTGTACTAAGCTCAACTCCAAGTGGATCAAGGACCTCCACATAAAACCAGACACATGGAAACTAATAGAAAAGAAACTGGGCAAGAGCCTTGAGCACATGGGCACCGGGAAAAGTTTCCTGAACAGAACACCAACAGCTTATGCTCTAAGATCAAGAAATGACAAATAAAACCTCATAAAATTACAAAGTTTCTGTAAGACAAAGGATACTGTCAAAAGGACAAAATGGCAACCAACAAATTGGGAAAAGATTGTTACCAACCCTACATCCAACAGAGGGCTAATATCCAATATATACAAAGAACTCAAGAAGTTAGACTTCAGAGAGCCAAATAACCCTATTTAAAAATGGGGTACAGAGCTAGACAAAGAATTCTCACCTGAGGAATATCGAAGGGTTGAGAAGCACCTAAAGAAATTTCAACATCCTTAGTCATCAGAGAAATGAGAATCAAAACAACCCTGAGATTTTACTTCACACCAGTCAGAATGGCTAAGATCAAAAACTCAGGAGAAAACAGGTGCTGATGAGGATGTAGAGAAAGAGGAACACTCCTCCACTGCTGGTGGCATTGCAAGTTGGTACAACCACTCTGGAAATCAGTCTGGCAGTTCCTCAAAAAACTTGGCATGATTCTACTGGAGGACCCCATTATACCACTCCTGGGCATATACCCAGAGGATTCTCCAGCATGTAGTAAGGACACATGCTCCACTATGTTCATAGCAGCCCTATTTATAATAGCCAGAAGCTGGAAAGAACCCAGATGTCCCTCAAGCAAGAAATGGATACAGAAAATGTGGTATATTTACACTATGGAATACTACTCAGCTATTAAAAACAATGAATTCATGACATTCTTAGGCAAGTGGGTGGAACTGGAGAATGTCATCCTGAGTGAGATGACCCAATCACTAAAGAACACACATGGTATGAACTCACTGATAAGCGGATAGTAGCCCAGAAGCTTGGAATACACCGGAAACAATTCACATATCAAATGATGCCCAAGAAGAAGAAAGGAGAGGCCCCTGGTCCTGGAAAGCCTCAATGCAGCAGTGTAAGGGAATACCAGGACAGGGAAGCAGGAAGGAGTTGATTGGGAAACAAGGGGAGGGAAGAGGGCTTATGGGACTTTTGGAGAGGAAGGATCCAGGAAAGGGGAAATCATTTGAAAAAGAAAGGAAGGGACGGAGGGAGGGAGGGAGGGAGGGAGGGAGGGAGGGAGGGAGGGAGGGAGGGAGGGAGGAGAGAAAGAAAGAAAGAAAGAAAGAAAGAAAGAAAGAAAGAAAGAAAGAAAGAAAGAAAGAAAGAAAGAAAGAAAGAAAGAAAGAAAGAAAGAAAGAAAGAAAGAAAGAAAGAAAGAAAGAATTAGACCTGAGGATCCAGTTATATCACTCCTGGGCATATATCCAAAAGATTCTCCAATATATAACACGGACACATGCTCTAATATGTTCATAGCAGCTTTATTATAATAACCAGAAGCTGGAACGAACCCAGATGTACCTTGACAGAGGAATGGATACAGAAAATGTGGTATATTTACACAATGGAGTACTACTCAGCTATTAAAAATGATGAATTCATGAAATTCTCAAACAAATAGATGGAACTGGAAAATATCATCCAGAGTAAGGTAACCCAGTCTCAAAAGAACACACATGGCATGCACTCACAGATAAGTGGATATGAGCCAAAAGTTCCGAATACCCAAGATAAAATTCACAGACCACATGGGAGCTAAAGAAGAAGGAAGACCAAAATGTGGGTGCTTAGATCCTTCTTAGAAAGGAACAAAATACTCACGGGAGCAAATACAACGTGTGGAGCAGAGATTGAAAGAAAGTCCATCCAGAGACTACCCCACCTGGGGATTCATCCCATATACAGTCACCAAAACCTGACACCATGATGGATGCCAAGAAATGCTTGCTGAAATGAGCCTAATGCTGTCTTCTGAGAGGCCCTGCCAGAGCCTGACAAATACAGTAGAGGATACTTGCAGCCAACCATTGCACTGAATGTGGGGGCCCCAATGGAGGAGTTAGAGAAAGGACTGAAGGAGTTCAAGGGGTTTGCAACCCCATAGGAAGAACAACAATATCAACCAACCAGGGCCCCTAGAGCTCCCAGGGACTAAACTACCAACCAAGGAGTACACAGCTGAGTATGCAGGAGAGGATGGCCTTGTCCAAGCATCAATGACAGGAGAGGTGCTTGGTCCTATGAAGGCTCAATAGATGACCCAGTGTAGGGGTGTCAAGGGCAGGAAGGTGGGACTGGGGTGGGTAGAGGAACACCCTCATAAAAGCAGGGGAAGGGAAATGTGATAGGGGGTCTCCAGGAGGGGGGAACCAGGAAAGGGGATAACATTTGAAATGTAAATAAAGAAATTATGCAATTTTTAAAAAAGCCCTTAAGCCAACAATTTCTTTAGAGCAAGGGCCTACAAGAAAACAGAACAACTCTTGCTTCTTAGCATGTGGTCTGTCGTGTATGGAGAGTCCCTCAGGTGTTTCTCACAAGGACTGCAAGCTGTTTTCATTGGTAATTTTACAGTAACAAAGAAAAGAGTAGATTCTGGTCAACTCCAGCCAAATCTACAATAAGGAGTAGAGCATGTACAGAAGCTCAGAACAATGCATGATGCATGCATGTGCATGTACAGAGTCGAGTGAGTAATGCATGATGCATGCATGTATAGAAGCATGGGGCAATGCATGCTGCATGCACTGATGGAAAAGTCAGTGAACCCCAGTAATTTGTTTAACGTCTAGTAACCATTATAACTTAAAAACTAGGATTAACAATAAGTGAAAGTTGCATCAGTAATGTTAATATTGTAGGAAATTAGGCCTAGCACTGCTGTACATAGCTATAAAAAGTGTGGGAGCCATGGCTGCACCCGCTGCATGTACTCATCAGCCAGATGACCCCAGGCTAGCTGTACCTTCCTTCGGGCTTCACATACATCATGTAACAACCCACGGACACCCATCCCAACATGAGCAAGGCGCTCCTCTAGTCAAAGGCACATGAGTGATTACCCTGTTTCCCACTGAGTCATACGAGTCCCCCAGGCCATTCAAATGCTTGTCAACACTCTTCTGATAACATCTATTCATAATGCTTATATCATGTACATTTGGGAAATTAACACTTCGCACAATTACAGCTATGCAGAGGCACATATCCTACTGACATAGTTCAGCCTTAGAGTGAGTTCAGCACTCTAGCAGCAAATAGTAATTAGAAGAGTAATGCAAGTAAAGAGGTCTCCCAGATGCCTTCTCCCCATCACAGAGAACACACAGCAAGCAGCCATTTGCCTGGAATCCCTACTCTGCTATGCAATCAAACTGAAAATTAGAAACACGATGCAGTCAGATAAGTGCAGTGTGCTTCCTCCTGAAAGCTTCTGGAAGAAAGGCACGCCCAAATCGAGACTTGATTTTCTACAATGAAATCAACCATCAAGGGGAAAAGTAGTCACATGTGGCTTTGGGGTTGGTTTGGTTTATTTTTGTTTCCTATTTTTATGTTTTATTTTGACAAGGTCTCACTATGTAACCCTTTGCAGACCTGGCTTGTTTTCTGAGACAGGCTCTTGTTAGGCAGCCCAAGTTGGCCTGAAAATCATGATCTTCCTGCTTCAGTTTTCTAAGTGTGGGGACTATGGGTGTTCTCTGACTACTCCTCGAGGATTGGTGTGTTTTAAATGAACTTTAACAGTATATTCTTGACAATGAAATAACATCTATCATTATTTCAAATGGCTGCTTTTATTGGAGAAGCTCACAAGGTGTCCAGTATCCTCAAGAAATGGATCTACCACTTTCAGGATAAAAGTGTTATGATTTTGGTTACGGAAATAAATTTACTAAAATTCCTTAGCCACATTTATGTTGTGTGCAGCTTTTCACTACTCTGCCTATGCTCCAAGAATGGGCGACACTACCAGCCCCCACCCAGCTTCCTTGAATCCACCGATAAAAGACACACACACACACACACACACACACACACACACAGAGTCGTTTCAAATTGTCTTCTTGGCACAATTGCTATCTGCTGCCTGGAAAACATGCCCTTATCATTACTCTTGGCTCTGCTCCTCCCACCTGCCCTAACTTTGGTTGGTCAGTTGAATCCAGTCCCTGCTAAACTTCTCTTACCAGCTGCCTAAAGGAGCGGCCACAGCCTACCACTCCTCCCGAGACCTCACATGGTTGCCTGGTTCTTCTCTCTTCAAAGCATAGTGAACTCTGTCTCTCTTCCCCTGTGTCTACCTGCTCGCCTCCATGGACCCTGAAGTCCTGCCTAATCTTTCTGCCCAGCAACTGGCCCACGACTTTCTTTACTGAGAGATCAAGAACCAATTGGGGAACAGGACCTTAGCATCAGAACCATCCCTACACAACTATCTATGGAATATAACTAAATATTACCTACGCAGAATTCCACACAGAGGCCAGACACTGCTGAGAGAAAACAATACTGGCAATAAAAGAGATCAGGTTGAAAAGAGAATAAAGCAGAAGGTGGATGGCAACACTGTAAACCAGCAAAGCAACAATGCGAGGTTTCAAATATTACATGAACTTACATGGCAAACAGCAAGGTGTGGGGTATAATGCTGCCAGAGAGAAGTGACCATGACGTGTGTGTGTGTGTGTGTGTGTGTGTGTGTGTGTGTGTGTAAAGTAAAATATGAAAGCTTCCCTGCTGCCTTACTTATTTTAAGAAACTTCAGCAATTACTACCTTCACCAGTCTCCAGCCACTGGCACCAAAAATACTGACTTTAAGACTTCACATTTTTTATTGTCACATGATGAAGAAAAATTTACTTCTAAGGGGGACATTCTGCTAATAGGTACTTCCACTCATTATTTTCATTCAAGTATAGAAAAGCAAATGCTAATTACAGCTGTTTTACTTTGGCCAAGGTGGAAGAGCAGAACCTTAGTCAGATCACTGAGTCAATGACCGACCAGGTCAGCCTTCTGACAGCTAGAGCAAACACAGTGACAGCTCAGGATGGTCACTGCAGGGGGATGAATCACTGACTAGCTTCGAAGTTTTGAACAATAAAATGTTTGTTTGTTCGTTTACATTCCAAATGCTGCCCCCTCTCCCTGCCCCTCCCAGTGCCCCTCCCCTAGTCCCACTCCCCTTCACCTCTGAGAGCGCAGTCCCCCCCCCCAAATATGAAGCTGCCAGGAGTGGGGTGAGGGGAGAATCTCTAGGAAGTCTCAGAGACACCCGATGAAGGAGGCTCCCAGGAGTCCATGAGGCTGACCGCAGACAAAATGCCCAACAGTGGGGATATGGACCCTGAAGAGACCACCTCCAGTAGCCAGACAGAACCCCCAGTAGAGGGATGGGGGGGTCACCTACCCAAGTACAAAACTTTTGACCCAAATTGGTCCTGTCTAAAAGAAATGCAGAATCTAAGATGGAGCAGAGTCTAAAATATATTTCATATAAGGTATACCATTCGAGTTTTATTTCTGGTACTGTAATTTTTAAAAAAAATCCCCTAAACACCCCCCCTTAAAAAAAAAAAGACCCTAGGAAAGAAAGGGTTTATTTTAGCTCCAAATTTCAGGTAATAAGGCAGGAACCTGAAAGATCTAGTCATGTCAAGTGTCAAGAGAGGAGAAACAAGTGCACTTTCCCTGCTATCCTGTTCAGAAACCAAAGCCAGGGAATGGTCTCCCCACCTCAATTATCATGATCATCACAATCCCACAAGCTCCAAAGACAGGCCCACAAGCCATCCTGATCAAGATAATTCCCCACTAAGAATCTATTCTGAGGTGATTCTGGGTTGTATAAGGCTGACTCTGACAATAGAAACTCATTATGTGCAGCCGGGGTGATTGTTGTTGCACCCTTACTGATGATGTGTGACCATGTCACATTAGGTGAAATCAAAAAGAGAAAAGTCATGACATACCTGCAGCTGGCTTAAAGCCATTCCCACAGTGTCTCTGAGGTGTGCTGTGACACACACACACACACACACACACACACACACACACACACTGGAATTAGCCTGGCCTGACGGAAAAATACAGTATTACACCTATTGCTAAAAGCATACACTATACTCACTGAAACCGAACATAAAGTAAAAACAAACAAAAATCCTCCCAAGGATTAAAATCATATGAATTCTACTTTTTGACCACAAAATACTAGAAGTCAGTAAAATAAAAACAAATGGAAAAACCTTTTTTAATTGTAAATAATCTATTTAAAAATTCTAAATGGCATAGCCCTAGGGGAACTTTGCTCGGACCTTGGCCTCCCAGGCTTTTGCCTGGACTCAGGGACTGGGCGGCCAGGCTAACCTTGTGTGCGACAGCCCGGTTGGCGGATCGGCTGCCCAGCGGAGTGAGCAGAACACAGGGGAGGTCACAGTAGCATACACCATCAGCACTCCCTGGGAGTGCACACGGGCTCCATCTGCTCCACAGACACAATCTGGGGCAAGGCCTCAGGCAGAAGCCCTTAGCTCTACTCCCTCCGCTTCCGGATCCAGATCAGTCTGGGCGGCAGCATTACATCTCCAAGTCCTGCAAGTGGCTAGCTGGGCTTCCGGGCGGCCAGCTGGGAGAAGTCAGTGTGCTCCAGTGAATCCAGCGGGCCCCAGCGGGAGCCTTCGGGTGCCTGCTTTGGAATCGGAACAGCCTGGGCAGCAGCACACTGTCTACAAGCAGTGCAGGAGGTAAGCTGTGCACCAGAGGCCAACTGGGAAGGGGCAGCTTGCACTGGTGAGTCCAGCACTGACAAGATAAACTAACACCAGTGAGAACTAGATGGCAAAAGGCAAACGCAGGAACGTCACTAACAGAAATCAAGGCAATATGGCAACATCTGAACCCAATTCTCCTCTACCAACATGTCCTGGATACCCCATCACACCAGTAAAACAAGATTTGGATTTAAAATCACTGGTCATGATGCTGGTACAGGAACACATGAAGGACATACATAAAGAAATTCAGGAGAAAATGGATCAAAAGTTAGAAGCCCTTGCAAGGGAAACACAAAAATCATTGAAAGAAATCCAGGAGAATACAAAAGCCAACAAGGAGGAAATGCAAAAAACACTTAAAGAAATACAGGAGAACTTTGGTCAACAGGCTGAGGTCATGAAAAACGAAACACAAAAATCTCTTAAAGAAATACAGGAGAACTTTGGTCAACAGGCTGAGGTCATGAAAGACGAAACACAAAAATCTCTTAAAGAATTACAGGAAAACACAAACATGCAAGTGAAGGAGCTAAGCAAAACCATCCAGGATCTAAAATCAGAAGTAGAAACAACTAAGAAAACTCAAAGGGAGACAACTTTGGAGATAGAAAGCCTTGGGAAGAAATCAGGGGACAGAGATGCAAATATCAACAACAGAATACAAGAGATAGAAGAAAGAATCTCGGATGCTGAAGATTCCATAGAAACCATGGACTCAACAGTTAAAGAAAATGCAAAATGCAAAAAGCTTGTAACCCAAAATATCCAGGAAATCCAGGACACAATGAGAAGACCAAACCTAAGGATTATAGGCATAGATGAGAGTGAAGATTTACAACTTAAAGGGCCAGCAAACATCTTCAATAAAATTATGGAAGAAAACTTCCCTAACCTAAAGAGAGAGATGCCCATGAATATACAAGAAGCCTACAGAACTCCAAACAGACTGGACCAGAACAGAAATACTTCCCGTCACATAATAATCAAAACACCAAATGTTCTAAACAAAGAAAGAATACTAAAGGCAGTAAGAGAAAAAGGCCAAGTAACATATAAAGGAAGACCTATCAGAATCACAGCAGACTTTTCACCTGAGACTATGAAGGCTAGAAGGTCCTGGGCAGATCTCATGCAGACTCTAAGAGAACACAAATGCCAACCAAAACTACTATATCCAGCAAAACTCTCAATCACCATAGATGGAGAAACTAAGATATTTCATGACAAAACCAAGTTTACCCAATATCTTTCCACAAACCCGGCCCTAAAAAGGATAATAGGAGGACAACACCAATACAAGGAGGGAAACTTCACCCTGGAAAAAGCAAGATAGTAACCTTTCATCAAACCCAAAAGAAGTTAAGCATTCAAATTTAAAAAATAACGTCAAAAATGATAGGAAGTAACAATCACTATTCCTTAATATCTCTTAACATCAATGGACTTAATGCCCCAATAAAAAGACACAGACTAACTGAATGGATACGTAAACAGGACCCTACATTTTGCTGCTTACAGGAAACACACCTCAGGGTCAAAGACAAACACTACCTTAGAGTAAAAGGCTGGAAGACAATTTTACAAGCAAATGGTCTCAGGAAACAAGCTGGAGTAGCCATTTTAATATCAGATAAAATTGACTTTCAACCCAAAGTCATCAAAAGAGACCCTGAGGGACACTTCTTGCTGGTCAAAGGAAAAATACAAAAAGAAGAACTGTCAATCCTGAACATCTATGCCCCAAATGCAAGGGCACCCTCTTTCGTAAAAGAAACTTTATTAAAACTAAAAGCACACATTGCACCTAACACAATAATTGTGGGTGACTTCAACACTGCACTTTCCTCAATGGACCGATCAGGAAAACAGAAACTAAACAGGGACACAATGAAACTAATTGAAGCTTTGGACCAATTAGATTTAACAGATATATATAGAACATTCTATCCTAAAACAAAAGAATATACCTTTTTCTCAGCACCTCATGGTACCTTCTCCAAAATCGACCATATAATTGGTCACAAGACAGATCTCAACAAATATAAGAAGATCGAACTAATCCCATGCCTCCTATCTGATCACTATGGAGTAAAAGTGGTCTTCAATAGCAACAGAAACAACAGAAAGCCCACATACACGTGGAAACTGAACAATACTCTACTCAATGATACCTTGGTCAAGGAAGAAATAAAGAAAGAAATTAAAGACTTTTTAGAACACAATGAAAATGAAAACACAACATACCCAAATCTATGGGACACAATGAAAGCAGTGCTAAGAGGAAAACTCATAGCCCTGAGTGCCTCCAAAAAGAAAATGGAGAGAGCATACAATACCAGCTTAATGACACACCTGAAAGCCCTAGAACAAAAAGAAGCTATTTCGCCCAGGAGGAGTAGAAGGCAGGAAATCATCAAACTCAGGGCCGAAATCAATCAAGTAGAAACAAAGAGAACCATACAAAAAAATCAACAATACCAGGAGCTGGTTCTTTGAGAAAATCAACAAGATAGATAAACCCTTAGCCAGAATGACCAAAGGGCACAGAGAAAGTATCCAAATTAACAAACTTAGAAATGAAAAGGGAGATATAACAACGGAAACTGAGGAAATCCAAAAAATCATCAGATCCTACTACAAGAGCCTATACTCAACACAACTGGAGAATCTGGAGGAAATGGACAATTTCCTTGACAGATACCAAATACCAAAATTAAATCAGGACCAACTAGACCATCTAAACAGTCCCATAATGCCTAAAGAAATAGAAGGAGTCATAGAAAGTCTTCCAACCAAAAAAAGCACAGGACCAGATGGCTTCAGTGCAGAATTCTACCAGACCTTCAAAGAAGAGTTAACACCAATACTCTTCAAACTATTCCACAAAATAGAAACAGAAGGAACACTACCCAATTCCTTCTACGAAGCCACAATTACGCTGATACCAAAGCCACACAAAGATCCAACAAAGAAAGAGAACTTCAGACCAATTTCCCTTATGAACATCGATGCAAAAATACTCAATAAAATTCTTGCCAACCGAATCCAAGAACACATCAAAACGATCATCCACCATGATCAAGTAGGCTTCATCCCGGGAATGCAGGGTTGGTTCAATATACGGAAATCCATCAATACAATCCACTACATAAACAAACTCAAAGAACAAAACCACATGGTCATTTCATTGGATGCTGAAAAAGCATTTGACAAAATTCAGCATCCCTTCCTGCTTAAAGTCTTGGAGAGAACAGGAATTCAAGGCCCATACCTAAACATAGTAAAAGCAATATACAGCAAACCGGTAGCCAGCATCAAACTAAATGGAGAGAAACTTGAAGCAATCCCACTGAAATCAGGGACCAGACAAGGCTGCCCCCTTTCTCCTTATCTTTTCAATATTGTACTTGAGGTACTAGCTCGGGCAATTCGACAACATAAGGAGGTCAAAGGGATACAAATTGGAAAGGAAGAAGTCAAACTATCATTATTTGCAGACGACATGATCGTCTACCTAAGTGACCCAAAGAACTCCACTAGAGAGCTCCTACAGCTGATAAACAACTTCAGCAAAGTGGCAGGTTATAAAATCAACTCAAGCAAATCAGTGGCCTTCCTATACTCAAAGGATAAGCAGGCTGAGAAAGAAATTAGGGAAATGACCCCCTTCACAATAGCCACAAACAGTATAAAGTATCTTGGGGTGACTCTTACCAAACATGTGAAAGATCTGTATGACAAGAACTTCAAGACTCTGAAGAAGGAAATGGAAGAAGACCTCAAAAAATGGGAAAACCTCCCATGCTCATGGATCGGTAGAATCAATATAGTTAAAATGGCCATTTTGCCTAAAGCACTATACAGATTCAATGCAATACCCATCAAAATCCCAACTCAATTCTTCACAGAGTTAGAAAGAGCAATTATCAAATTCATCTGGAACAACAAAAAACCCAGGATAGCTAAAACTATTCTCAGCAACAAAAGGAAATCTGGGGGAATCAGTATCCCTGACCTCAAGCAATACTACAGAGCAATAGTGTTAAAAACTGCATGGTATTGGTACAGTGACAGGCAGGAGGATCAATGGAACAGGATTGAAGATCCAGAAATGAACCCACACACCTATGGACACTTGATCCTCGACAAAGGGGCTGAAAACATCCAATGGAAAAAAGATAGCCTTTTCAACAAATGGTGCTGGTTCAACTGGAGGTCAGCATGCAGAAGAATGCGAATTGATCCATCCTTATCTCCTTGTACTAAGCTCAAATCCAAATGGATCAAGGACCTCCACATAAAGCCAGACACTCTGAAGCTAATAGAAAAGAAACTGGGGAAGACCCTTGAGGACATCGGTACAGGGAGAAAGTTTCTGAACAGAACACCAATAGCGTATGCTCTAAGAGCAAGAATTGACAAATGGGACCTCATAAAATTACAAAGTTTCTGTAAGGCAAAGGACACCATCAAGAGGACAGATCGGCAACCAACAAATTGGGAAAAGATCTTCACCAATCCTACATCAGATAGAGGGCTAATATCCAATATATATAAAGAACTCAAGAAGTTAGACTCCAGAAAACCAAACAACCCTATTAAAAAATGGGGTACAGAGTTAAACAAAGAATTCTCACCTGAAGAACTTCGGATGGCGGAGAAGCATCTTTAAAAATGCTCAACTTCATTAGTCATTAGGGAAATGCAAATCAAAACAACCCTAAGATTTCATTTTACACCAGTCAGAATGGCTAAGATTAAAAATTCAGGAGACAGCAGGTGTTGGAGAGGGTGTGGAGAAAGAGGAACACTCCTCCACTGCTGGTGGGGTTGCAAATTGGTACAACCACTCTGGAAATCAGTCTGGCGGTTCCTCCGAAAACTGGGCACCTTACTTCCAGAAGATCCTGCAATACCACTCCTGGGCATATACCCAGAAGACTCCCCACCATGTAATAAGGATACATGTTCTACTATGTTCATAGCAGCCCTATTTGTAATTGCCAGATGCTGGAAAGAACCCAGGTATCCCTCAACAGAAGAGTGGATGCAAAAAATGTGGTATATCTACACAATGGAGTACTATTCAGCCATTAGAAACAATGAATTCATGAAATTCTTAGGCAAATGGATGGAGCTAGAGAATATCATACTAAGTGAGGTAACCCAGACTCAAAAGGTGAATCATGGTATGCACTCACTAATAAGTGGATATTAACCTAGAAAACTGGAATACCCAAAACATAATCCACACATCAAATGAGGTACAAGAAGAAAGGAGGAGTGGCCCCTGGTTCTGGAAAGACTCAGTGAAACAGTATTCAGCAAAACCAGAACGGGGAAGTGGGAAGGGGTGGGTGGGAGGACAGGGGAAGAGAAGGGGGCTTGCGGGACTTTCGGGGAGTGGGGGGGGCTAGAAAAGGGGAAATCATTTGAAATGTAAATAAATTATATCGAATAATAATAAAAAAATGTATTAATTTTTAAAAAAAAAAATTCTAAATGACCTAATTTAATACACACACTTGAGAACACAGTGGGTAACTACCACAGTCCCATTATCAGAACCCACAATGGGAAAGAAGAACCAACTTCCAAATATTGTCTACACACACACACACACACTAAATAAAACAAATAAAATAACTACAAACTGTCAAAACTTACAAAACTGCGCTGTGATCAAAAGAGCAAAATCAGATACCAAATCAAAATCACCAACACAAAAAATACAGGCATGAAGTAGTGTTATTATGAGTAATTCTAACCACAAAAGTTTAAAATTTTTGATGAAATGGCTGGGCCCTAAGAGTATAAAATTATTATTAAAACTGACCTAAGAAGAAATGGAAAGCGTGAGTATTCCTATTACAGCCTTTAAGCCTGGTGTGTGTACAAAGCAAGTTCTAGGCAACCAGAACTACAAAGTAAGACCCTGTCTCAAAAAAAAAAAAAAAGAAAGAAAGAAAGAAAGAAAGAAAGAAAGAAAGAAAGAAAGAAAGAAAGAAAGAAAGAAAGAAAGAGAAAAGGAAAGAAAAGAAAAGGGAAAAGAAAAGAAGAAAAGAAAAGAAAGAAATAATAAACTCTATAATGACAAACAATGTTGAAAGAAAATTATAAGCTAAACCTATTCCTAAAAACAAACCTTGAAATAAAATATGAGCAAACAAAATTCACTACATTAAAAAAAAAAAAAAGTAATGAACTGCAAACAATTTGAGCCTCCTCCTAAGAAGCAATCTGGTTTAACATTTTAAAACGAATTAATTTTCTATAAACTAATCATATGTTCATTAAGATAAATAAGCAAAACTCATAAAATTTAAATAGCTTCCTGAATCTGTCCAACACTCATACAGCACATACGGACAGCACAAAATGGACTAACTGGGTCTTTAAAATAAAATTGTTAAAATGAATCCTTTTGAAAGACAGATAACACAGACAAGACAACCAGGGGCAAGAAGGTCTGAAGATCACAGTGTAACTGTCCATCTGAACAGACAGGCCCCGGCAAACGGGCATCTTCTGCCCGAGATGCTCACTGAATGTCATGAGGGACCATGAAGAGAGAGAAACATCAACCTAAAGGGAAATGGAAATTGTCACTACTACCTAAATTGGGAATTGCTCCCCAGAGAACATTTGGACCCATTAGGCTGGGCTCTGTGGGCTACAGTGTTAATGACACTACCTTCTTGGCAACACAGGTGACAGCAATGAACAGATAGACAGGAAGAATAAAGAAAAATATTTCAATAAAAGGTCACCTGAAAAAAACTGGGGGAGGGGGTATTGCACAGGAAAATAAACAAATCTAACAAGACAGAAGGAATGTTGAACTGATCCCCTGACACCCAGAACCAAAGCCAGGGTGCTCCCTCCCTCCACCTTCCACAATGTTCTGAAGGTCCCAGACAGAGGCGGGTGCGGCCAGCAAAGAGAACTGGCCGTTCCTCAAGTCAAAGTGGGGCAATAGGAGAACTGTGCAGAAAATTAATTTGGAAACATTCCCCATACCTTATACAAAATGCCACTCTAAAGCACACATAAGAGAAAAGGTCCCTAACTTCACAATCATTTTTTTCTTTATTTACATTTCAAATGTTATCCCCTTTCCTCATTTCTCCTCCAAAAACACACTATCCCATCCCCACTCCCCCTGCTCTCTCTCCTACCCACTCCCACTTCCCTGTCCTGGTATTTTCCCTACACTGGGGCATTGAGCCTTCACAAGACTAAGGGCCTCTCCTCTCACTGATGTCCAACAACGCCATCCTCTGCTACATGTGCAGCTGGAGCCATGGGTTCTTTCGTGTGTTCTCTTTGGTTGGTGGTTTAGTCCCTGGGAGCTCTGGCGGTACTGGTTGGTTCATATTGTTGTTTCTCCTATGGGGCTGCAAACCCCTTCAGCTCCTTGGATCCTTTCTCTAGCTCCTCCATTGGGGACCCTATGCTCAGGTCAATGGATGGCTGTGAGCATCTACTTCTGTATTTGTCAGGCACTGGCAGAGCCTTCCAGGAAACAGCTATATCAGGCTCCTGTCAATACGCACTTGTTGGCATCCACAATAGTGTCTCAGCAATTAAAAACAATGAATTCATGAAATTTTTAGGCAAATGGATGGAACTAGAAAATACCATCCTAAGTGAGGTAACCCAATCACAAAAGAACACACGTGGTATGCACTCACTGATATGTAAATATCAGTGAAGTTCGGAACTCCCAAAATACAATTCAGAGACCACATGAAGCTCAAGAAGAAGGAAGACCAAAGTGTAGATACTTCAGTCCTTCTTAGAAGGGGGATCAAAATCTCCATGGAGGAGATACAGAGACACAATCATGTTGCTAAGGAACATTTGATGGATAAAATACAGAGAGTGACCCTAAAGAAGAATGTGCTCAACAGCATGGAAATTAGTAACTTCTGGGCAGCCAGTGGAGAAGGGCAGCACACACAGGGAAGGCAAGCCATGGATGAATACATAATGGATGGTGGTATTTGAAAGAATCTAATTAGGGATGAGTTGCCATTGAAGAGAAATTTAATTTGGGTTAAGCGGGAATGTAATTATGCAGTGGGTTCAGCCGCATAGTTCCTGAGTGCGGTCCATGTTTAACTTATTGTTAGGAAAAGTGGGGTGAAGATGACTACAACAGCCAAGGGCTGGCTAAGTGGGCCTCCTGCTCCTCACAGCATCAGAACCAGAGCATGTACCAGTACAAGTACACAGCCACGTCCTGCAGCTTCCAGGGCAGGAAACGTGAGCCAGACCAAGTGTGGCACCAGCCAGTCCACGACACTTGCCAGAGCTGTGAAACTGTGTGCTCAGCAGTCTGTTCTCCTTTAGATCTGCCACCGTGGGTGTTGTCTTTTGTGAGGAAGACAATAATGTTCCAGCGATCATTTTCTTGTTACTGAGTACCATGCAAAGTAGAACTTTCTAGAATTACTGTGGAAAGATGAATGTGGTCTGCACTTAAACTATCAGTAATTTTTTTTTAAAAAAATGTTTATCAATAATATAAGGATTGCTTTGTTTTTCCCTTTTCATAAGAGATACATAAAAGAGAAAGTCTGAAGAGATGGCCCAACAGTTAAGAGCACTTACTGCTGCTCTTCCAGAGACTCCGGCTCAGTTTCCAGCACCCATATCAGGCTGCTCACAACCAACTTTTACACCAGTTTCAGGAGAACTAATACTTTTTCTAGTCTCAGGTACGTGTACATGCAAGTGTATGGCACACACACACACACACACACAAATAATTCTCAAAAAGGAAACTACATAAATAGATCAGAAAGCAGACAGCTAGGACATGGGAGTTGACATTGAGAAAAAAAAAGCTCTCCACATAAATCTGAGGACATGAGTTTGAATCCCCATAACCCATGCAAAATAACAGTGCTGACGCACGCCTTTACTTCCAGCACTGGGAGGCAGAGGCAGGCGGGTTTCTGAGTTCGAGGTCAGCCTGGTCTATAGAGTGAGTTCTGGAACAGCCAGGGCTATACAGAGAAACCCTGTCTCAGGGGGGTGGGGGGGTGGGGGGGTGTATCACACAACTCTGTAAATCCAGAGTGCCCTTATCAACAGATGGAACAGACAGACAGGGGAACTGCAAGAACTATGAGGGGCAACTGGCTTGGAGTTGGCAGTCATCCACAAGAGACCCTGCCTCAAACAAGGTAGTCAGTCAGTGAGGAAGGACACTCAAGGTTATCATCTGACCACTGACCACACACACACACACACACACACACACACACACCATACATAGACAAAATAGCCAAAATAAATTATATAAAACATTATAAAGGTGTATCTGAGTTAACCAACAAGATTATAGTCTCCCATCCCTTATTTTGAAATACTTCACACTTTATTTTAAAATTCTTATTACTTATATCTACTTTTTGATATTCATAATTTATTATATACTTTTTTCCTCAATATAATACTCAACTTTCAGCCTATAGAAATAAATATGGTTCCCTCCTCTTGGAAAGTTCCAAGAGCTAGCAGAATTCTATCATAGTGCCAAGGGCTCCTCAGCCAGCCACAAGCAACACAGTGCAGCAGGAATTTTCAACAGATCGCTAGTTTCTCAGGAGGTACAGCTAAGAGTGTTTTCAAGGTGTCCGATTTCCTTCTGTGGGTGGCAGTCACAGAGAGGCTGGTGTTAAAAGCACTTTTAAAACTGTACTTATAAAAGTTTTACATTCATTTCTGTCCAAATACATTTTACATTATATGTTTATATAAATAATATTTAATGAAATTACAAAATTAAAACTAACACTCAGCAAAGGCATGAATCTGTAAGTTTTTTTAAAAGCATGCTCTATGACAGGAATGCAAATAGTAAAATGAACTCTAGCTGAAGAAAGGCCTGTCCTGTGGTTCAACAATTGTAACCCTGCTGTCCACCTAAACTATCTGGAGGAGTAAGCAAATGAGTTCTGGAACCTCAGTGCTGAGGAAGAAGTTTGCAGACAAGCAAAGGGAAGAGTCTAAAACTACCTCACTGATAGCGACAGGTGGAGACATCAGTGAACACTGACTACAGCTCAACTGACCTACACAGAAAGATTCAGATGGCCTTGTGGATATTAGCACATGGATGAATAAATTTGTACTGTGTCTCTGCTTTGTGAGCTGAGAGGGTCTAGAGTCACACTCAACGAGCAAAACAGCTCGTAAGTCTCCATTTCTAATCCTATTCTTCTCCCAAAAGAAACTAGGCTCCTTGGAGAAAAGGCTACATGAGGAACAGCACAAAATACTCAAGATGAGCTGGTACCTCTTAGCTGCCAGGGGTAAGCAAGTGCTAGGAAATAAGCCAGTCCATCAGTGGTGGGATAAAAGGAACCGTCAGAACTGAGGTAGCAATGTAAGACAGCGCTGGATGATAACCCCAGACAGAAGCCAAACAGCCACCAGTCGACACCAACCGTGGACAAATGAATAAATGGAGAGAAGACCAGAATCCAAGAAACTTACATTGATACTCCACCCTGAATGGGGGCAAACAAAATGTAACTGTCATCAAGTGTGATATTCTCATAAAGATACCCAAGAAAATAATATAGAAATATTATATATATTATATATAGCATATACTATATAAATATGTTTATAGTATTAGTATAAACATGTTTATAGTATATATGTACATATATATTTATATGAATTTAAATATTATATGTGTAATATGTATATGTACATGTACATATGTATATACAAATGTATTTATATTTATATATTTGCATACATATAAAATATTATATGTATTATACTCAATAATTATATAAATATGTATTATTAATATATATTTATATGCACATATAAATATTATATTTATTTATATATCATATTTCATATATTTGTAATATATGTTTATATAAATACATAGAATATATATTATAGAAAGAGGAAACGGGAAGGCACTTGATAGTGGAGAAACCGAGAGCCGGGTGACTGGCAGCATTAGGAGTCTCCGTCAAGCTGACAGTAGGCACCTTTCCTGTGACCAGGACAAGCCGAAGAATGCACCAAGCCACGAGACTATGGTGTCAGCAAGGTACACGCAGCACGCTTCTCCAAATGAGAGGCAGACATGAGGGCAGAGTTAAGGAAACAAGAGTGGGTTTTAGTTAGAGTTTGCCTCATGAATGCAGAAGGTTGACCGTGGCAGAAGCTGGGTGTGAGGTACTGCTATGCTACCTTTGTAATTTTAAACTTACTATAAAAACTGGAATATTACATGTTTAAAGATGAAATCAACAGGCCATTATAATCCAGAAAGAAAACCAAGAATGTGCATGGTGTTCCTATATGGTGAAAAAAAAAAAAACAAACAAACTATGAACTTAGCTCAAAGAGTGTACTACAGGGCATTCATTCTAAGATAATTGACAATCTGTGAGGAAAGGTTAGATCTCTGCATCCAAACTGCAGTCAGATTAAAATTCCAAGTGTAAAAACAAATCTTTAAATATATTAAAAGAAATCTTGGAGAATGTATGTGCTCTTGGACAAGGGAGCCAAACTCAAGATGAAGTGAGAAAAGCAACAACCAAGATGTGATTATATGATCCTCAACTCTATAAAAATAAAAATAAATAAAAAGACAAGTGACCGACTAGAAGAAATGACCCAAAATTTTAATATATAAAATGTAAAATGAGAAATTCTGCAAATAAATTAGAACATCATAAAATAATGCAATGGTAGAGAACAGGCTTGAATAGACAGACGTGTGTCAGGAAAGGAGGCATGAATATGTCCTCCACAGAAGGAACAACCCACCTTTACTGCTAACATACCATGATTTTCCTGTCAGATGACTGCAAGAACAAAGACTGACAGTAATGAACACGGGCAAGAGTGTGGGGACCAGGAGCTTCAACACACTCCAAGTATGGTTAGGAGGCTTAACAAGTCTGTGACATTTTAAAGCCATGTGAAACCGCGTGACTCAAGAGATGATATAGGAGATGATACAGGAGATGATACAGGAGATGATACAGAAGATGATACAGGAGATGATACAGGAGATGACACAGAAGTACTGGGCAGAGATGTGGATACGCATGCACGTCACACTATACATCCGTAATACCCCATGCACATAGCTCTCCAAGGAGTGGCCCTTGCCATCACAGTTAAAGGACAGAGCCAGGGATGTAGCTCAGAGGTCAAGAACCTGTGCAGAGAGCACAGGACTCTACCTTCAGTCCCACATGCAGCAAGAAGAAAAAAATTAGATGACCTAAACGGTAGCATATAACAAAATCTGTGACTTGTTTTAAGACGAGTCAAACATACATGCTTTTCTGGTGCCACCGATCAAACCTGCGGCCTCACATGTGCCAATCATGTGCTCTACAGCTGAGCTACATATGAACTATGTTAAATGTTGAACTCTTAAAGAAATAAGATTGAGGAGACGGGAATGTATTCATATTGTGCTTTAAAAAGTCACTCCCCCCCCCCCCATAGTGAAATAAGCAGAAAGGCGAAGAGGGATACATGCTCAGGGTTTTACATTATAAAGCATTGCCAGGGGCCTCTAAAGACTCCACAGTCTGAAAGCCTCCCAGGAAATCTGCTGCACCCAGAGCAATAGGTAAAGGACACTGCCAAATAACCCAGGCAGCTGGGACCCCAAGGAGCCCAGCAGACTTGGTATCCCCTCTGCTCAAAATCCACCTCCCTTCCTCCCTGCACCTTCCCAACAGGGCAGTTCATCAGTGTGTCTGCCCCTCTGAAGACCACACTGTCTGACAGCATTCCAGGAGACCTGCTGCACCCAGGGCAACAGACCCCACAGTCTGAAGGACTCCCAGGAGATCTGCTATAGCCAGGACCACAGATCTCCCAAGACATCTGCACCAACCCAGGAATACAGGAGGCAAGTCCCAGACAGAGACACCCAGGCCAGTTAACACCAGAGATGACCAGATGATAAGAGGCAAGTGCAAGAAAAAGTAACAGCAGCCAATATACAATCAGAACTCAGTTTTCCCACCACAGCAAGCCCTGGATATACCAACATACCTGAAAACCAAGATGCTGACCTAAAATCCCATCTCATGAAGATAATAGGCTTTTAAGGAGGATATAATTGACTCACTGAAGGAAAACACAGGTAAACAGGTAGAAGCCCTTAAAGAGGAAACAAATAAATCCCTTAAAGAAATACAGGAAAACACAATCAAACAGGTGAAGGAATTGAACAAAGCAGTCCAAGATCTAAAAATCAAAGTCGAAATAATAAAGAAAACACAATGGAGGCAACACTGAAATGGAAAACCTAGAAAAGGGGTCAGGAACTTCAGAACACAAGAGATAAAAGAGAGAAATTCAGGCATCAAAGATAACTTAGACAATATGGAAACAAAAGTCAAAGAAAATACAAAACATAAAAAACTCCTAACCTAAAATATGCAAGAAATCCAGGACACATGAAAAGACCAAACCTAAGAATAATAGAAATACAAGGGAACAAAGATGCACACGTCAAAGGACCAGAAAACATCTTCAACAAAATCAAAGAAGAAAACTTCCCCAACCCAAACAAAGACATGTCCATAAATGTACAAGAAGCCTATAGGACACCAAATAGATTGGACCAAAAGAGAAAAATTTCTTGTCACATAGTAATAAAAACACTAAATGCACAGAACAGAACAAAGAATATTAAAAGTTGAAAGGGGAAAAGGCCAAATAACATAGAAAGGCAGACGTTATCAAAATTACAAGAGACTTTTCAACAGAGACTCTAAAAGCTAGAAGAGCTTAGGCATAGGTCATGCGGACCCTAAGAGAACACAAATACCAGTGCAGGCCACTATACTCTGCAAAACTCTCAATCACCATAGATGGAGAAACCACAATATTTCATGACAAAACCAAATTTAAACAATATGTATCTACCAATCCAGCCCTACAAAGGATTCTAGAAGGAAAACTCCAACACAAGGAGGGTGCCTACACCAATGAAGAAAAAAAAAAAAAATACAAGAAATTAATCATCTCACAGCAAACCCAAAAGCAGAGAATCTTATACACATAATGCTACCAATAACAACAAACATACACAGGAACCAACAATCATCTGTCTTTAATATCTCTCAATATCAACAGATTAAATTCTGCAATAATAATGAATACACAAGCAGGATCCAGCATTTTGCAGCATAAAAAAAAAAAAAACACACCTCAATAACAAAGACAAACACTACTTCAGAGTAAAAGGCTGGGGAAAAAAATCTTCCAAGCAAATGGTCCCAAGAAACAAGCAGGAGTTGCCATTCTAATATCCAATAAAACAGACTTTCAACCAAAGTTATCAAACAAGATGGGGACGGGCACTTCATATTCATCAAAGGAAAAATAACACCAAGAGAAAGTCTCAATTCTGAACATATATGGCCCAAAAGCAGGGGCACCCACATTCATAAAAGAAACTTTACTAAAGCTCAAAAGACCCCACACACAATAATAGTGGGAGACTTCAACACCCTACTCTCACCAATGGACAGGTCACTGAAACAGAAACTAAACAGAGACACAGTGAAACTAATTGAAGTTATGAACCAAATGGATTGAACAGGTATCTATAGAACATTTCACCCCCAAACAAGTGAATATACTCTCTTCTCAGCACCTCGTGGTACATTCTCCAAAACTGACTATATAATTGATCACAAAATAAGAAGATTGAAAGGGGAATCCTATCAGATCACCACTGATTATGACTTCAATAACAACAAAAACAAGAGAACACCCACATACCCATGGAAATTGAACAACTCTACTCAGTGATAAGCTGGTCAGGGAAGAAATAAAGAAAAAAAATTAAAGACTTCCTGGAATGCAATGAAAATGATGGCACAGCATACACAAATTTATGGGACATAATGAAAGCAGTACTAAACTGCTTAAGAGGAAAACTCATAGCACTAAGTGCCCTCCTAAAGAAATTGGAGAGACCCTACACTAGCAACTTAAGAGCATACCTGAAAGCCCTAGAACAAAATTAAGCAAACACACCCAAGAAGAGTAGATGACAGGAAATAGTCAAAACTCAGGGCTGAAATCAACCACATAGAAACAAAGAGAACAATACAACAAATCAACAAAACCAGAAGCTGGTTCTGTGAGAGAATCAACAAGATAGATGAACCCTTAGCCAAACTAACTAAAGGGCACAGAGATAAAGAAACTGAGGAAATTCAAAAAAATCATTAGATCCTACTACCAAAGCCTATACTCAACAAAACTGGAAAGTCTAGATTAAATAGGTGATTTTCTAGACAGATACAATGTACCAGAGTTACATCAAGAGCAGGCAAACTAAATGGTCTCATTTCCCCTAAGGAAACAGAAGCAGTCATTAAAAACCTCCCAAACAAAACAAACAAGCAAACCCAAAGGCCAGATGGCTTTAGCATGGAATTCTACCAGATCTTCAAAGAAGAGTTAAAACCAATACTCCTCAAACTATTCCATAAACTAGAAAGAGAGCACTACTTAATTCACTCTATGAAGCCACAATCACTCTGATACCTAAACCAAATAAAGACCTAACAAAGAAAGAGAACTTCACACCAATTTCTTTTATGAATATCGATGCAAAAATACTCAATAAAATTCTAGCAAACTGAATCCAAGAACACAACAAAACCAGCACTCACCACAATCAAGTAGGCTTCATTCCAGAGATTCCAGGGATTCCAGGTTGATTCAACTTACAAAAATCCATTAACATAATCTACTATATAACCAAACACAAAGAAAAAAAGCACGTGATCATCTCTTTAGATGCGGAAAAAGCATTTGACAAAATAGAACACCCCTTCATGTTAAAAGTATGGATAGATCAGGAATTCAGAGCCCATACCTAAACATAATAAAAACAATATACAGTAAACCAACAGCCAATATAAAATTAAATGGAGAGATACTTAAAGCAATACCACTCAATCAGGGACAAAACAAGGCTGCCAACTCTCCCCATATTTATACAATATAGTACTCAAAGTTCTAGACAGATTAATAAGAAAACAAAGGGAGATCAAAGGGATACAAATTGGAAAGGAAGAATTCAAGGTATCACTGTTTGCTGTTGATATGATAGTATACATAAGTAACCCCAAAAATTCTACCACAGAATTTCTATAGCTGATATACAACTTCAAAGTGGCTAGACATAAAATTAACTCAAACAAATGATAAACAGATTGAGAAAGAAAATAGGGAAACAACACCCTTCACAATAGTCACAAATATAAAATATCTTGGGGTAACTCTAACCAAACATGTAAAAGATCTGTATGACAAGAATTTCAAATCTGTCAAGAAAGAAACAGAAAATGGAGGGATCTCCCATGCTGATGGATTAGTAGGATTAACATAGTAAAAAATGGGCATCCTACTAAAAGCAATTTCCAGATTCAATGGAGTCCCCATCAAAATTCCAACACAATTCTTCATAGACATAGAAACAGTAATTATGAATTTCATACGGAAAAACAAAAAACACAGGATATAGAAAACAATTCTTGCCGGGCAATGGTGGCACACACCTGTAATCCCAGCACCTGGGAGGCACAGGCAGATGGATTTCTGAGTTCAAGGCCAGCCTGGTCTACAGAGTGAGTTACAGGACAGCCAGGACTACACAGAGAAACCTTGTCTCATAAAGAAAGAAAAGAAAACAATTCTTAACATTAAAAGAACTTCTAGGGGATGTTCCTCCCTGACCTCAAGCTGTACTACAGAGAAATAGTGATAAAAACTGCATGGTATTGGTACAGAGACAGTCAGGTTGATCAATGAAATAGAATTAAAGACCCAGAAATAAAACCACACACTTATGAACACTTGATATTTGACAAAGAAGCCAAAAATATACAATGGGGGGAAAAAAGGATCTTCAATAAATGTTGCTGGTCTAACTGGAAGTTGGTATGTAAGAAAATGAAAATAAATCCATATTTATCACCTTGCACAAAGCTTAAGTCCAAGTGGATCAAGGACCTCAACATAAGACCAGATACACTGTATCTACTAGAAGGGAGAGTGGGAAAGAGCCTTGAACTCACTGGCATATGGGGGGAAATTTTCAAAACAGAACTCCAATGTCTCAGGCTCTAAAATCAAGAATTGATAAACGGGGCCTCATGAAGCTGAAAAGCTTCTGTAAGGCAAAGGACACAGTCAATAGGTCAAATCAGCAACCTACAGATTGGGGAAAAAAAAAATCTTCACTACCTCCACATCCAATAAAGGGCTAATATCTAAAATATATTTTTAAAAAATCAAAAAGCTAGCCTCCAAAAAACTAAAGAACCAAATCAAGAAAATGGTGCATAGAGCTAAACAGAGAATTCACAACAGAAGAATCTCAAAAGGCTGAGAATCGCTTAAAGAAATGTTCAAGTCCTTACTCATCAGAGAATTCAAATCAAAACAACCCTAAGACTTCACCTTACACCAATCAGAATGGCTAAGATCAAAAACTCATGTTGGAGAGGATGTGGAGAAAGAGGAACACTCCTCCATTGCTGGTGGGATTGCAAACTGGTTCAACCACTCTAGAAATCAATTCAGAGGCTCCTCAGAAAACTGGAAATAGATCTATCTGAAGACCCAGCAATACCACTTGTGTGCATATACCCAAAAGATGCCCACCATGCCACAGAAACATGTGTTCCACTATGATCACAGCAGCCTTATCTGTGATAGCTGGAAGGTAAAAATGGCCCAGTTGTTCCACGACAAAAGAATGGATACAGGAAATATGGAATACTATTCAGCCATTAAGAACGAGGACATCATGAGTTTTGCAGGTAAATGGATGGAACTAGAAAATGTCGTCCTGAGTGAGGTAACTCAGATATGTACTCACTAAGTGTTATTAAGCCAAAAAAAAAGTGGATATTTGCCAAAATAAATAAATAAAGTACAGAATACCTAGGATACAATGTACAGAACTCAAGAAGGTTAACAAGCAGAAGGGCCCAAGTAAGGAAGCTTCAACCCCACTTAAGAAGGTGAAGAAAACAATCACGGGAGGCAGAAGGAGGGAGAGACCTGGGTGGGAAAGAGGAGAGGAAAGGGGAAAGGATTAGGTATGGAGAGGCAGGAGAGAAGCCCAGAATGAATGGAAATATGCAATCTAGGGAGGGGGGGTGTTGGGGACCCTCTAGAATGTACCAGAGACCTGAGAGATGAGAAAATCTCAAGACTCAAAGGGAGGGACTTTAGATGAATAGCCCAACAATGAAGAGAGGGAACTTGTAGAGTCCACCTCAGGTAGAAAGACAAGGCATCAAGTGGAGAGGGATGGAGTTGCCATCCCACAGTCAAAAGTTCTGACTCAGAATTGTTCCTGTCTAAAAGAATTGCAAGGACAAAAAATGGAGAAGAGACTGAGGGAAGGTGATCTAGTAACTGGCCTAACTTGGGATCCATCTCAAGAAGAGGCTCAAAGACCTCACACTACTACTGATGCTATGGTATGCTTGCAGACAGGAACCTAGCATGGCTGTCCTCAGACAGCCCAAGCAGCTGACTGAGGCAGATGTAGATACTTATACCCAACCACTGGACTGAAGTCTAAGACCCCTGTGGTTGAATTAGGGAAAGGCTGGAAGAAGCTGAGGAGGAGGGCAACCCTATAGGAAGACCAGCAGTCTCAACTAACCTGGACCCCTGAGATCTCTCAAACACTGAGCCACCAACCAGGCAGCATACACCAGCTGCTCCAAGGCCCCCAGCACAGATACAGCAGAGAACTGCTTGCTCTGGCCTCAGTGGGAGAAGACATGCCTAACCTCCGAGAGAGAATTGAGGCCCCAGGAAATGGGGAGGCCTTGCAGGGAGGGGAACATCCTCTTGGAGATGGGGGTGGAGCAGGGGGAATGGGATGAGGAACTGAGGGAGGGCAGAGTGGGAAGGGGCAATGACTGGCTTATAAAAAATTATGAAAGTATTTCCAGGACTGGGGAAATGAGCTAGAGGGTAAATGCGCTTTCTGTGTAACATGAATATTCAAGTTGGATTCTGCAGCACCAACATAAAAAGCTAGGCATGTAGATATGTGACTGTGTGTGAGTGTGTGTGCGCGTGTGTGTGTGTGTGGGGACCAGGACACCCACATCTTTCTCTGGCCACCACAACTGCATAAGGGTACACACCCGTACACACACATTTGTATAACACATCCCACACAGTGTTTTCTCAAATGACTCCAGTATGCATGTCTAAAGCCAAGAGCCTTCCTTCTGTGACGTGATCATCAGTCACAGAAGTCATTGTAACTTGATTCTCTTGGAGACTCAATGGCAACACAACAACAACGTTGCTAGGCAACATAACATTAGTAAAAAGAGCATCAACTGCACCTGTACAGGGTTCTAAGCATGAACTCTAAACACTGGATGCAAACACCACACTGACCTGGGAACAGGCATGTCTTCCCTGCCTGACTCAAACCTTCTAGCACACAGGCTAGAAAACACCAGAAAGCAGGTGTCATAAGTCAGTAACTTTCTCTTCTAAGTGACATGCTGTGTGGGAAAGCTCTTTGTAAATTCCATACCAGCCATCTGTGACCGACAGCTCTCAACTGTGAACCTATATTTCATTCAGCCTTTCAGTTATATGTCATTAGCAATACTTGGCTATCAATTACGCTGACACCATATCAGTGAATAAGGAAGTACAATATACTATATAACTACAGTACATTCACACCTAGAAAATTATTATCTATAATTTCCATGTCACCACAGGAAGCTCACTTATTCATTCTACATTGTAAAAAACACAAAACTATATACACACTAAAAAGAAAAAAATTTCCAAAGGAGTTGACTTCCAAATGAACATCATGGGGGGGAGGGGCAAATGAAAGCCTAACAGGATTTAACCAAAAAACTAAAATTGCCTCACAACAATAAAATAAGCCCAGTCCGCGTGTCTAGGAGGGGAAATCTGCCGATAGACGGAGAGGAGGAAGCGAGCAGCCCTTGCAGAGGGTGTGCACTAAGTTTGCTTAAACTGGGGTCAGTGAAGTCCACCAGAATGAGATACCCTGCCTGGAAAGGCAGGGGTGGGGGCAGGGAGTCAGATGCCTCAGGGACTTTATGTGGTCCCTGAGGTCAGGGATTCCACGGCCACTGTGACACACCAGACACTTTGCCACCACTTCTGAGGAGTCTTCAAACTTTACAGCATGGCCTGAGTATAGCAGCACTCAGAATATTCAAGCGCTCTTGAGCCCGGAGGCAGGAAGACTGTGAACTTGAAGGCTAATCTAGGATACACGGAGCAAAACGCTGCCTCAAACAAGTCAAAACAAGCAAAAGGAAGGCCTGTTTCCTAACCACACTCATTCTTTAGTTCTCTTTTGTACTGAGGATTAAATCCAGTGCTTCCCACTGGTGAAGCACACACTGTGCTGGATTTCAGCCCTAGTCACTCGCCCTCATTCTGAGGCGTTCTGCAAGCATCCAGCAATCTATACTTACATAGCGCTGCCTGCAAGGATGCCAACCCTGTGCTAAATCAGGTCAGAAAGAAGATTTTATCTGCATGGTGTGTGCTTTAAGAAATATGTACTCATTCCACCGGTCTCTAAATACTACAGTCAACGAGATGTGTTAGCGTGCACATGTTGTTGCTAGCCTTTCCTTAGTTATCGTGAGTGAGGGAAAGAGGGTGTGTGTGATGGGAGAGTAAAGTCCAAGGACAACTCTCACACGTGGCTCTCCTTCCATCCTGTAGGTCCCCGGGACTGAACTCAGCCAGTCTGCCTTGGCAGCAAGCCCCTTTACCCATTGTGTCATACCAACGGCCCACTGTTTAGTTTTAACATAACTTCCTTTTATTATTTATTTATTTATTTATTTATTCACTTTATACTCTGCTTACTACCACTCCTCCTGGTATAAATTCTTAATGATGTGTACGGAATTCCAGATTTTTTTTTTTATCCCTGGTGACTGAAAAAGAGAATAAAAACATATAAATAGAACAGAAAGCAAGAGGTCTGATGAAAGTATGGCAAAAATGTCCCATCGGCTGTTAAAAGAGAGTGACGGCAGTGCAGACGGGCATGACAGTATCTGCCGATACACTGGGTGTTCTCAAATACTTCATTTTAAGCAATTAAATGCACAATGTTGTTCCAAAAACAATCAAAGGCATGGGCAGCACCACCAACTGGAGTAGGACGCAGTCTGAATACCTGTTACTCTCTCTAGTTCAGAGCTTCCTGGGACTGATTGTATGTTAGTCACAGAAAAACAAATGTGGTTCGTTTGGACCCACAATGTCACAGCCACTAGGAATAATAATGATGTAAGAATATAGGGAAAACCGTCCCCTTGGGTTCTCTCTCGTACCCGTGTCGCAAGCAGATCCTGTGGCCAGCGCTGGCATGATGCAGGCTGCGGATATGTGGCCGTTCTCCACTCTCCTGTCTCAGGAAGCGCCAGGAAATTTAATGGACTGCAGCCGTGTTTCACCCAAGAGTTGTCCTGCAAGCCCTTCCTAGGAAGAAAAGAAACATTTAAACATTTATATGTATATAAAAAAAAAGCAAGTATCTTTTACTAAATCAAACGCCCTAAAACTAATTTAAAATTTGTATTTAGCACTATACCAGAGCCATCATAGTTCATCTAAGGAATATTTTTTTCTGCAGTGACAGGCTGATATTTAACAGGAGAGTTAATGATTTTGATGTCGTTTCTGACTGAACACATACTGGCCCTGCATGTGTCAAGGACTGTGACATTTGCTGGGGGCTGCTCATCAGATGCACCCTGCCCTCTCAGAAGAGTCTGTGTAGCCACTTCTCCCTCTCTTATCCTAATTCTAGCTGTATTTTCCAACGTCTGACAGAGACTCTTGGAGTCACTAGCAAGCTACAACTCTGTTGAGTTCATCCCAGTACCACAGGCTGAGCATATCCTTGACAAAGTTGCCCGGCTAGAAGCAGGGCATTGATACAGCTCACAGAAGTGCTAGCAATCCAAGCTAAACCTTCTTTTAGTAAAAATTTAAGCTTGGTTATACCCTGGAAAATATACAGTTTTCATTGACTAGCCTAACGTTATCTCACAATAAGAGGATAGGAGAGTGTGTATATAAAAGCTGTGCACGGTCAGTTCTCGATTTACCTCTAATCCTGCTGGCTCTGTGATCTTGGGTAACTTATTTAATATTATTAAGCCTTAATTTCCTTATATGCAAATGAAGATAACTCAGAACTGCATGATAATTAAATGTGTCAAGACATGCCTTGCACGGGGTAAGCAAACGATAAAAGCTGGTTGTGTGGCACTTTATTTCTTTAATTCAGGCAATACAATTACAAAGTTAAAACATACAAGGAAACAGGGAGATCACAATCCACCCAGCCCAGCGCCTAAGAACGAGCCCGCCATGTGTTTTAAATTTGGATCACTGCAGACTAACAACGGAAAATACACATCATTTACATTTTTTTTGCTGAAATCATAACTATACAAAGCATTTTAGTACATTTTCCCCCAATTTGCCATACAGCAAACTCAGTCACTTAAAAGCATATTTTAACATATATTAAAGACAACAAGAAAAACAGACACTGTAAACACTGGAAAAATGATTCACTTCAATTCCTGAAGACTCTAAATTGCTGATTCATATTACAGAATGGCGACAAACTAGCTTACCAGCTTTCACTTGAGAAAAGTGCAGCTGTAAAATTCCAGTAAAGCCTTCTAAATTAGCATTTTAATTGTCGAAGTGAAAACTGATATTTAAAAAAAAAATCCACCATCAAATAGACTTTCTTGGACTTGATTACCTGCTGTGATGCCTTCCCATCTGCTTCCCATTCTCACAAAGGCAAACACAATCCGCTCACACTACACACCCAGACAGGGAACGGCGTTAATTAAAAATAGGACGGCAGTTATTTAAATTCCAAGCAAAAATATAACTCACTGAGCTAAAAGTTAAAAATGAAAAGGAGAGGGCGAGCCAGGCCTCACTCATGACACGGCCTTTTCTCCAAAAATCTTACAAGGAAACCTTGCTTTGGTCTCATAAATTATTCCAATCAGGATTAAGATTTAACTACATAAAAATATACCTTCTATAAAGCAAGGGCACAGATGAAGCAAATAGAACTCCAGAAAGACCACTGATAATCTAAAGAATCCATTGTTAACGGACTTTTATTTTCCTAACAGGAAAGGAAAAAAAAACAATTGGAAATGTATAAAGTGTATTCACACACACTTGTACCATTAGGGTAATACCTCTTTATGATGTAAGCAGATATGGTGCTTTTCCCGAGTCTGTGTACATACAACTTAGCTCTTCAGGCCACGAGAAGTCAGATTTCGCGTAGCAGTCACCACAAGCACAGAAACACATACACTCTATACTAACCCCACCTTTTCACCACCTAAGGAACGCATGGTGTTTCACATTTATAAACTACATATGTCACATAACCCAATTTATACTTTTATCAAAAAAAAATGCAAGATTTAATAGAATGTGGGACAGTCCTCAGTGCAGGAATACTGACAAAACCCTGATATCCCTCTTCAAAACAATTTTTAAGCCACTGTTACCACACATGAGAGGAATTAGCATTTTTCATTCTTTTTTCAAGATGAACTATCAGGGTTAAATTTGTCCCAGGCTGTGTGTTTATCAAAAAGTAATAATCTTCTAAGAATATATTATACATCATAATTCTCTTCCTAGAAAAGTGCAAGTGTATGAATTTTTAAAAACAGTCTGATAGAATCCTAACTAGAAAAATGCTCAGCATTTTGTGGAATGAAGTAGTATTGCTGGATTTAACTTTCAAATTGGGTTAAATTTTTGTGTAATAATGTTATTTTCCTTGGCTAAATTGATTGAAAATGCTTTGGAATTTGTCAGAATACAGCCGTAATTATTGCTGACCGTTGTATGGAACCGATTTACTACAACACAAAAATACCAGCTGTTACAGTATGTCCTAAGAGGGATTACTGGATATTCTTAAATTGAAGTTCAATCCATCTTTCCATAAAAAAGAGAAAGACCTGGATGCCAGGAACAAAACAGCAGTATCAAATGCACCTGAGGCATTTACAATACCCAACAGGACCATTACAGCTCTCCTTTAAAAAGGCTTATTTTTGAAATTTCACTATTCCAGTTGTACCTTGCTTCTATATATCACACTGGATCAGGTTTTCCTGGCATTGATCACGTGGAAACAGTGAACTACATGAAGGTCTACGTGCTCAAAATGTTCAAGTCTACCCTGGCTACATTCAACGCCTCTGTAGCACTGCTGACATCCAGTGGCCAATCACAGAACTGCAAGTACCTGAAGGAAGATGGTGATGGTGATGATGTATGTATGTATGTGTGTGTGCGTGCGTGTGTGTCTTTGCTATGCGTGTAAGATACATGAATGTTACAGCACACACGTGGAAATACCCAGGACAACTTTGGGGGTTCGGTTCTTTCCTTTCACCCTGAGTTCTAGGGATCTAACTTACTTACCCCAGGCTTACTCAGCAAGCACATGTACTTGAAAGCTATCTCTCCAGCCCAAGGAATTTTTTGATTTCTTGTAAAGCAAAAATTGACTTAATTCATCTAGCAACAAAGTTCCATGAAAAATTATTGTTTAATATGAACATATACAGTAAAGAAAACAATAAATCAATCTCTACTTAGGCAGGTTTTCCCTGAACATGGAAGCGTTCTGCAAATCGTATAACAGCTATCGGTGGCCTGTTATTTCAGGAGACAATGGCCGTGATCAGGGATTTAAAAGTCAGGCTTCCAGTTCTGAATCTAACAGAACAATGAAATAATCCAAGTAAGAGTAATGTCTACATTATAAATCTAACATTGCAAATCTTTAAAGGGCAGTTTCGGAGATTCATTGGTAACATTAATTAATGAAGCACTCTAATATCTGTTAACATATCTACAAATCTTCAGAGACATAGCTGTAAGAATGTAACAGAGAAAAGGGGGCTTATGGGACTTTCAGGGAGTGGGGGGCTAGAAAAGGGGAAATCATTTGAAATGTAAATAAAAAATATATCGAATAAAAAAAAAAAAAAGAATGTAACAGAGACCAGACAGAGCTCCATGCCACAAATCTGTTCACATGAAATGATTTTCGGGCTTAGGACATAGCTCACTGGCAGGGCCCATGCCTTGAGTGCTTGAAGCCCTGCAGTACCACACACATGCATGCACACAGAAACAGAGTACATGCTGTGCACATAAACAGTTCTCACAGAACATCCGCAGACCACTCCAATCTCAAAGGCCTTGCAGGGAGAAAGGAGGAGCATAATGCTTAGCTATGTTTGGGGGAGGGGGGGATGCTGAAATAACATTTCTCCTTTGCACTTTCAACATCTAGTAAAAGCACTGGTACCTTGGCATGAGTAAGGACCATGAAAGCTAGCCCTCAGGAAGAGGCAGCCCCACCTCAGAGCTCTGAACCACGTCTCTGATGCACGTGGTGTCTTCAGCAATCAGGAATTACCTTCCACCTCTTGGGGAGGAGGCCAGGGGCAACCAAGCACAACAATAGACTGTGCATTTTGGGAAGTGCCTTAGCCTGGCCAATAACTGTAAAAAGGACTTCTCCTCATGTCTGGGGTGGGGGTTTTTAAGTGGCCTCTGACTACTGGAGAGAGAGCTGTTAGCCTAGATGAGAAAAATTTCTTAAAACTATATGTATATCTACACTCTACATTTTGTGCCCTGTAGGGTTTTGAGAGGGTGTTATTTGTTTTGTAAATAGTTTATAATTTGATTCCTTGTGATTTTTTTCAGCTATCTATATTGCGATTTCATCTACCTTCCTGCTTCTATATTTTTTTTTTTTTTACCCTTCTTCCTCCCCAGGGATTCCCCCCCTTCCCATTTCCCATATCACCTGTTTCCTGCAGTTTCTTCACCCCCTTCCCACTTGTTCTATATTTACCTCTGTAAGGGTCCCCCCTTTTCTATTTCCCTATGAAATTACATAACCCCGCTATTCCCCTCAATTGCCCTCAAGCCCCCACATCCTGACAGTAGCTCCAGTGTCCTGCCCTAGCTCCTGTAGTCAGGGTTATTATTATTGGCTATGTGTTCACATCTAAAGGGTTGGACCTGGAGTCTCCAATAGCAGAGAACACGGGACATTAGTCTTTCTGGGTCTGAGCTACATCACTCAGAATGACCTTTCCTGGTTCCATCTATTTACGTGAAAAGTTTGTAGTTTTATTTTGCTTTAACACTAAGTAGTATTCCATAGCATCTATCTACTTTTTGGTTGTAGGATATTTAGGTTGTTTCCATTTCCTAGGCATTGCCTAACCATGGCAATGAATATGGCTGAGAAAGCATCTTGGACAGTGATGTCAAGTCCTGTGTGGTGGTACAGCTGGGTTATATGGTACATTTATTTTAGCTGTTGAGAATTCTCCACACTGATTTCCACAGTGGCTGTACCAGACTGTAAAACCACCAATAGTAAGTGATAGCTCCTTTTTCCCCACATCCCCGCCAGCAGTTGCTGTTGGCTGGCTGTTCTACTGATTTCTGCCATTGTAACTGGGATAAGAAGAAATCACACAGTTATTTCGATTTGTGTTTCCCTAATTGATAGGGATTATGGATGTTTCTGAGCTATTTCTTAGCTGCCACTGCCTTCTCCCCTTCTTCCCTCTTCCCTCTTCCCTCCTCCCTCCTTCTTCTTTTGTAAACTCTCTATTCAGATGCCAAGCCCACTTTTCAAATGGGCTGTTTGATTTTGGTTTGGATTTTTTTTTTTTTTTTTGCTCTGTTTTTGGTGTCCTTTGTATATTCTGGATATTAAACCGCTCTCAGGTGTACAGCTGGCACAAATTCTCTCTCGTCCCTTGGGTCCTTTTCACCCAGTTTCACCTCCTTTTCTTGCTATGCTCAGTTTTTGAGTTTGATGCAGTCCCACTTGTTAACTACTGGTCTTGAGCTAATGGTGTCTTATTCAGAAGTCGTGTCACAATCTACATCACGTAGGCACTGCCTACCTATGTCTTCCTCTAGATGTTTCAGTGTCTCAGGTTTCAGGCTTAAATCCCTGATCCATCTGGTGTTAGTTTTTTGTGGAAAGTGATAAATACAGGCCTAATCTGATTATTCTGCCTGTGGACGTGCAGTTTTCCCAGCACCATTTGTCAAAGATGCTTTGTTTGGTTTGGTGGGGTTTTTTTCAGTATTTATTCACTTTACATCTCAATCGAGCCTTCCACACCGCCCCGCCCAGCCCTTATAAATCTCTCCTCACAGAAGGGGAAACCCCCTTGGGTAGCACCCCACCCTGGGACATCCAGTAGCAGCCGGACTAAGTCAGCCTCTCCCACTGTGGCCCAACCGGGAAGTCCAGCTAGGGGAAGGGGATGCAGGCAGCAGAGACAGCCTCCGCTCCAGGGACCCACATCAAGACCAAGTTGCACATCTGCTACAAGTGCACAGGACCTAGGTTCAGGCCCTGTACAGACTCTGGCTGGTGGTTCAGCCTCTGTGGGCCTCCATGGGCCCAGGCTAGTTGACTCTGTAGGTCTTCTTATGGTGTCCTTAACCCTCCAACTCCCTCAGTTCTATCCTTCTCCCTTCCACCTGACTCCTCAAATTCTAAAAGATGCTTTTTATCAGCATTATTATTTTTTTTTTACATCTTTGTCAAATTTTAAGCTGCTGAAGTTACCCATCCAGCAGCACGGGATGTCTTTCCACTCTCTAGTGTTTATTCTTTATAGAGGTCCATCACTTCCTTGGTTAGGTTCACTCCTAACCTATTGCTAGGTGAATTGTGAATGGTACTGTTATCCATGACGTCCTTTCTGATATGTTTGTGGGAAAAAAAATTTTGAAAAGCTATTTATTTGTGCAAGTTGATTCTGTATCCTACCATGTTGCTGATTTTTTTTTTATCATTTCTAGAAATTTTCTGGTATAAGTTTTGAATCTCTAATGCATAGAACTATGTCATCTGCAGAGAGGATAGTAAGACCTCTTTCTCTATTTGTGTCCCTTTAATTCCCTTCTCTTGCTTGCCTCTCCCAGCTAGTGCTCAGAGGACAGTATTGAAGAGGGATGGGGAGCGTAGACGTCCCTGTCTCATGTCTGATCTCAGTTGGATTTCCTGTAGGTTTCTTTTATTGTGCTGAGGTATGTTCCCTCCATCCACATATTCTCTAAGACTCTTATCATGAAGGTATCACTTTGACAAAGGCTTTCTCTGCATCTATTGAGATGAACATGTGATTTTTGTCATTAAATCCACTTATATAGTTTAATACATTGACTGGCTTCCGTATGTTAAACCATTCCTGCATTTCAGGGATGAAGCCAACTTGATCAGAGTGTATAATCTTTTGGATGCATGGGTGTATTCTATTTGTATTTTATTGAGTATTTTTGAGTCTATGTTCACTAGAGACGTTGGCTTACAGTTTTCCTTTACTGTCATGCTGTCTTTACCTGGTTCAGGTGTTAGAGTGACACTGGTTTCTTAGGAGCTTGGGAGAGCACTTTTTGTTGGTTGTTGCTGTTATAGAATAGCAGAGGAATGCCTAGCTGCGAGTCTTCAAATGGCTGGTAGAATTCCACTGTGAATCCATCTGTTTAGACCTTTTTTTTTTTTTTTTTTTTTATTTTAGAAGCCTCTTTATTAGTGTTTCGGTCTCCTTGTTTGTTAAGCTCTGTTTAAGTTGATAACTTCCTTGATTTAATTTTGGTGGTTTCACTGCCTCTATAAAGTTATCTACTCCTTTCAGACTTCCCAGCTTTGTTGAGCACAGGTTATAAAAACATTCCCTATTCTGAATTTCTTTAGTGTCTGTTGTAATATTTCCCTGTTCATTTCTAATTCTGTTAATTTGGGTCCTCTCCTTCTTTCTTTCCTTTTGTTAGTTCCGGCCAAGAATCTGATGATTTTGCTTATCATTTCAAAGAACCGGCTCTTAGATTCATTGATTCCTTATATTGTTTTTGTTGTTTCTTTTGGGTTGATTTCTATTCTTATTTTTCTATTTCTTGCCATAGAATATGTTTAGATTTGGTTTGTTTGTTTTCCCAGATTTTTGAGTTTCTTGGTTCCTTCTTTGACCTATTCATTGTTTAGTAATGAGTTATTAAATCTTATTTTGAATTTTCATATTTACTAGAAGTTTGTTGTTGTTGCTGGTGTTGTTTTGCTGTCAATTTTAAGTTTTATTGCATTGTGGTAAGATAAAAGATGGGGTAAAAAATTTTTGTCTCAAGATATAAGGGTTTTTATGTGCTGCTGAGTAGAATGTTTGTTCTTTGGTGTTAGCAAAGAAAATATGTTCAGTCCATTTGATGCATGGTGTTAACTAATTCTGATGTTTGTTTATGTTTTTATCCACATGACCTGTCTATTGAGGAAAGTATAGTACTTAAATCATCTACTATTAATATATTAATGTTAATGTGTATCATTAATTCCAATAGTAGACTTTTTATGAAATTGGGTGCCCCTGAGTTTAGTGCATATATGTTTCAGATAGTAATCACTTCCTGGTTAATTCTTCACTTGATTAGAATGAAGTGTCCCTCATTATCTCTTCTGGTTAGTTTTAGATTTAGTCTACTTTGTAAGAGAATAGCAACACCTCCTTGCTTCCTAGCCCCAACTGATTGGAGCTCTCTGTCCATCCTTTTACTTTAAGGTAGTTCCTGTCTTTAGAACTAAGATATGTTTCTTGTAGGCAGAAGAGAGGTGAGTTATGTTTCTTGATACATTCGGTCAGTCTGTGCCTTTTGATTGGAGAATCATGGCCATTGATACTTAAAATTTTTGTTGAAATTGTGGTCATCATGTTGATTTTTAGTGATGGTGTTAATTATCAGTAGTATACTGGTTTTAATGATTATGGTTTTGTATTTATTACCAGAGTTTCTCTGCTCCACCCCTTTTTCTGTCTGAAATAGTTTCCTATAATTTCCTAAGGTTTTGTTTTGTTGTTTACAAATTTTTTAGGCTGTTTAAGTCATGGAAAAAAATTCTTGCTCCCTCACTCACAGCAGATGGTTTTGCTGGGATAATTATTGTAGGTTGCCTACATGGTCTTTTAGGATGTGGAGTGTACTACTCTAGGCTTTCAACGTTTCCATTGAGAAATCAGATGTTGTTTTGATTGCGTTTCCTTTATACATTACTTGCATTTGTTCAAAAACTGCCATAAGGTCCTGTGCGGCAACTGCTGGCCTTATTTCCAGGGCAACAAGAGTGCTACTTAGAAGAGCCTGCCTAGGCCCAGACCTTGGAATACTCCCCAGTCCTAGCCTAGACTCTAGCAGTGATGCTATGCAGTTATGGTTTAGGTTGAGGCCTGTGATTCATTTTAGAGTTGGCATATGTGCAGCATGAGGGTTAAGAATCTCGTTTCATCCTTCTATGTGTAGACATCCAAAATTCCCCAGCACTACTTGCTGAAAATGCTGTCTTTCCCCCAATGTGTATGTGTAGCATCTTCATCAAAATTCAGGAGAAGTTGCAAGGACTTATAACTGGATCTTCAGTTCTACACCACTGCTCTGTACGTCTGCTTGGAAGCCGGCACCATGTTGTCTCTCTTATCATTGCTCTATAGTATAACTTGAAATTGGCTATGGTAATATCCCCAGTAGTAGCTTTTGCTCAGGTTACTTTGGATAATCATTTATGTGCCCCTATGAACTTAAGAATCATTTTTTTTATTTCTATACAGAATGACACTGAGATTTGGCTGTCCATCTTTTTAACAATCTATGACAAAAGGAAGAAGATGTATGAGGTAGAGTTGCTTTATAGCCAGCAAGGCTGTCAGTAACACACCTGTGGTAAACTTCACTTTTGTTTAGTTTTTTTTTCATTTTTTTTATTCAATATATTCTTTATTTTCATTTCAAATGATTTCCCCTTTCCTGGATCCCCCCTCTCCGAAAGTCCCATAAGCCCTCTTCCCTCCCCCTTCTCTGTCCTGGTATTCCCCTACACTGCTGCACTGAGCCTTTCCAGAAGCAGGGGCCTCTCCTTCATTCTTCTTGGGCATCATTTGATATGTGTATTGTTTCTTGGGTATTCCGAGCTTCTGGGCTAATATCCGCTTATCAGTGAGTGCATACCATGTGTGTTCTTTTGTGATTGGATCACCTCACTCAGGATGACATTCTCCAATTCCACCCACTTGCCTAAGAATTTCATGAATTTATTATTTTTAATAGCTGAGTAGTATTCCATAGTGTAATTAATGTGCATACCACATTTTCTGTATCCATTCCTCCGTTGAGGGTCATTTGGGTTCTTTCCAGTCTCTGGCTATTATAAATAGGGCTGCTGTGTCCTTATTACGTGCTGGGGAATCCTCTGGGTATATGCCCAGGAGTAGTATAACGGGGTCCTCTGGTAGTATCATGCCCAGTTTTCTGAGGAACTGCCAGACTGACTTCCAGAGTGGTTGTACCAGTTTGCAATCCCACCAGCAGTGGAGGAGTGTTCCTCTTTCTCCACATCCTCTCCAGCACCTGATTTCTCCTGAGTTTTTGATCTTAGCCATTCTGATTGGTATGAGGTGAAATCTCAGGGTTGCTTTGATTTGCATTTCCCTGATGACTAACTAAGGATGCTGATTTCTTTAGGAGCTTCTCAACCCTTCGATACTCCTCAGGTGAAAATTCTTTGTTTAGCTCTGTACCTCATTTTTTAATAGGGTTATTTGGCTCTCTGGAGTCTACCTTCTTGAGTTCTTTGTATATCTTGGATATTAGCCCTCTGTCAGATATAGGGTTGGTAAAGATCTTTTCCCAATTTGTTGGTTGCCGTTTTGTCCTTTTGACAGTGTCTTTTGCCTTACAGAAACTTTGCAATTTTATGAGGTCCCAAAGTGGCTGGATATAAAATTACCTCAAGCAAATCAGTAGCCTTCCTATACTCAAAGGATAAACAAGCTGAGAAAGAAATTAGGGAAATGACACCCTTCACAATAGCCATAAACAACACAA